>NC_084549.2:27237500-27537500 GCF_033978685.3 Nerophis lumbriciformis
GGATTTTTGCTCACCGTTCTCATGATCATTTTGAACCCACGGGATGAGATCTTGCGTGGAGCCCCAGATCAAGGGAGATTATCAGTGGTCTTCTATGTCTTCCATTTTCTGATAATTGCTCCCACAGTTGATTTTTTCACACCAAGCTGCTTGCCTATTGTAGATTCACTCTTCACAGTCTGGTGCAGGTCTACAATTCTTTTCCTGGTGTCCTTCGACAGCTCTTTGGTCTTGGCCATAGTGGAGTTTGGAGTCTGACTGTTTGAGGCTGTTGACAGGTGTCTTTTATACAGATAACAAGTTCAAACAGGTGCCATTGATACAAGTAACAAGTGGAGGACAGAAGAGCTTCTTAAAGAAGAAGTTACAGGTCTGTGAGAGCCAGAGATCTTCCTTGTTTGAAGTGACCAAATACTTATTTTCCACCATGATTTACAAATAAATTCTTTAAAATTCCTACAATGTGAATTCCTGGATTTTTTTTTTCAAATTCTGTCTCTCACAGTTGAAGTGTACCTATGATGAAAATTACAGACCTCTGTCATCATTTTAAGTGGGAGAACTTGCACAATCGGTGGCTGACTAAATACTTTTTTGCCCCACTGTATATATACATATACGGATTGCTCAGCATCAAACAGAACATATAACTTACAGACCACAAAGTAACATGTCGCGTAAAGCGAGCAATTCGACCGCGCCAAGTGCACAGCGTCATGGGTAAAAAAAGGAGGCATGAAAAAGCTGATAGCAGCTGGAGCCACGAATCATAACACGGAAACAGGTGTGGCTAAAACTCACTGCTCCTAGCAACAGGAAATGTAACCAAGGGAGGCTTAGGAGCATTGGCAAAATACATTGCATAACATGATCTATGATCTGTTGCGACAGATCTTAACCTTTTTGACTTCAGGGCCCAACTTTTCCCCTACAGACGGGCCTGGGGCCCACTCAAATAATAACACTGAGTTAGTTTTCTTACTCTTGATTTTAGACGTATTAAATAATTATATCTAACCTACTACCTTGTCAAATGATACAAAACCATGTGTTAATCACAAAGATTATTATCAAGCCTAAGGTCAGGCTGATTACAAAAATAAATACTAATAAAATATACTGCAAAAGAAAGGACTCATAAAAACTGATGAAAAATACATTTACATACAGTTAGGCAGTGCTAGGATAAATACATTCTACCTAAATTAACAAAAAATAATAATATATATGTTTCTTAAATAACCTGTAAGTAAGTACATTTTATTTATAAAGTGCTTTTCATAGATAAAAATCACAATGTGCAATACAAAACAAATGAAAATACAGATTCATTTCTTCAGTCAGAATTGTTATGCCTGAGGTTTGTTTGATATAATTACTGTCACATGGGATGGAAAAGTGCATTACATATGAACCACAGCTGAGAAACAGGTATTTTTGGCAGCCCTCTTGTGCACAGATGTCAAACCAAATGCCCAGGGGACAGATGTGGCCTGCGAAAGCCTGGAAATAAAGTGTGTCAATAAAGTACTTAATAAAGTACTTTTAATCATTTTGATTAAAAAAATGTATGTACTGCATGAAAGTGCATATTTTTATAACTTTAATATATGATCATGCAACAAATATATGTATAAATATATAGGTATATATTTTTGTAAAACTAAGTATCTAAATATTTGCTTGTCATCTTGACTATTTCAAAGCAAGTTAGCCAACATTTCTTACGTAAAAAAATCTAATAATCAAATGCATAGGCAATTGTGTAATAACATTATGAGGCGAGTATAAATTTGATATTAATATGTATTCACTGTAACATGCGGCCCTCTGAAGGCAGCCATTGACTGTGATGTGTCCTTCCATGAAAAAGAGCTTGACATCCCTGGTTTAAATGTAACTTAGATATTGGGTTTTACTATGTAAAAGCGCTTTGAGTCACTAGAGAAAAATGCTATATAAAATATAAATCACTTCACTTCACAAGAGCATTTACAGGTTTGCGGAAATGAGCGGTAGGATGCTTAGAGAACGGAGAGGCGTGCGGACTTGTACCGGTTTTAAAATGTGGGTCACTCTACAGGAGAGAAGGGCACCAATATATTAATGCATTTATTTTTCCAAATATTTTCGGGAGCTACGAGCGACCAGCTGTTCAACCGTCAGTCACCCTCTAACTCACTCCTACTCGCTCTCACATAAGTCCACTGTCTTTCGGTCACCCCTGGTGGTTGGCTGACTGTTTGTTGTGAAAGTTCTTGAAATGATATGAAGCAGAGCGTGCTTTTTAAATGTTAATATTGCAGACGATCCCCCTCATTTAAATGTAGCGGCCAAAATCGTGATCACAATTAAAATTTGATTAATTGTGCTGCCTTACTGCAGCCAATGGTAATTACTCAACTTTATGAGCATTTCAATCCAACTACACTTCACTTTCCTTTTCTAGACGCACTGCCACCACTCCCGAAAGTTAATTAATAAGAACAGAAGTGACGTTTTCCTTCCTCATTGTAGCGACATGTGACTACGGATTCATTCACCTACGCCACGCATACGTAACAACTTCATTGTGTCTTTTTGTACAGTATGAATTAATTGATGGGAGTGTGTCACATTCGTAACCACGAAATGTCGTAACACGAGGACTGCCTGGACATGGTTTCACAGTTAAAGTGTTACCATAACAGTCACAGTCATGTAAGTAGCAGTGCTGATGTTACATTAAGTGATACAATAGATAGAGTATAAGAAAGTAAAGTACACAATGTACCACAAGTGGACAAGACCCAAAATGTAAAACTGTAGGATGCGAATGGTCAACTGTTTGCGTTTACTGATACAAAACATTTTCACTCCTTAATAAAAGTCCCAGTTTTTATTTCACGCAAGGCAAGCTGCTAGGTACATGTGCATGCTCGGACACGTGCTGGAATTTGGATGCCATTCTTGTTGGAGCCGTGGCAAGCTGAGGCAGGGGTGCGCCTCCAGCACTGTAATGTCACATGCTTGTGTGATGTACTTGTGGATATGACTGTACAATAGCAGAAAGTTTCTTTGTGAGATGTCCAAGCACACGCACACAAAATAAAAAGATTTACCAAAGACACTACATCCATCCATTTTCTACCGCTTATTCCCTTCGTCGCCACCTCATCACAGGGCCAACACAGACAGACAGACAACATTCACACCCACACTCACACACCAGGGCCAATTTAGTGTTGCCAATCAACCTATCCCCAGGTGCATGTTTTTGGAGGTGGGAGGAAGCCGGAGTACCTGGACGGAACCCACGCAGTCACGGGGAGAACATGCAAACTCCACACAGAAAGATCCCGAGCCCGGGATTGAACCCAGGACTACTCAAGACCTTCATATTACAATGGAGGTTAATTTGTGTCTTTATTACGGCAGGTTTTTTTTTAACACTAAATTTATGTGACTGAATTTTTTGCATTTACTTTCACATCAAATTATGCTGACAATGTCATTAAAAAATTAGGGTATGAAACTTCAGTGTAAAAAAATTCTGTGTATAAAAATTCAGCGTAAAAAAATACAATGCTTTAAAAAAAAAAAAATTATTTGTATTTGTATTTTTATTTTTTATTAATCAATCCAACAAAACAATACACAACAATACCATAATAATGCAATCCAATTCCAAAACCAAACCCGACCCAGCAACATTCAGAATAGCAATAAACAGAGCAATTGAGAGGACACACAAACATGACACAGAACAATCTAAAAGTAGTGAAACAAAAATGAATATTATTAACAACAGTATCAATATTAGTAACAATTTCAACATAGCAGTGATTAAAAATCCCTCATTGACATTATCATTACAGACATTTATAAAAAAAAAGAACAATAGTGTCACAGTGGGTTACACTTGCATTGCATCTCATAAGCTTGACAACACACTGTCCAATATTTTCCACAAAGATAAAATAAATCATATTTTTGGTTAATTTAATAGTTAAAACAAATTTAAATAAAGGATCCCATATTCCAATATATGACTCATTATCTAAACTAAATGCAGTTTTTTCTACTGATATCATCTCCATAGCCTGTGTATACAAGTCAGAATGTGTTGGACAATACAATGCTGAAAAAATCGGTGTCGAAAAATTTGCTGCTTCAAAAAACAAGACTTGCTTCCGGTCAGAACCAGTCAATGAGGTGTCAAGTTTGGAGTCTGACCACCAGGTGTGACGTCTCACACACACTAGCACCTGACCACCAGGTTTTACATCACACACAACGACCAGGTGTGATGGCACACACACTAGCACCTGACCACCGTTGGATGTTTTCAAACTATAGAAAGGATTCTAATGGTTAAAATCTGCACTTTTGAGTGACATACGGGTTACTACGGTGACCATAGGAAGCGCTGCTTCATGCAAACTAGGCACAGGACAGAGTGGGCGGGTCAGCAACAAGCCTTAGACCTCACAAACGTGAGTGTCAAGACAGGCGGATTTCTACAAAAAAGTTCTGCAGTACAGTATTATATTAAATAGGTGGATGTTTTTTTTATCCTTTTGCTTTTGTTTTTCACCGCGTTTGTTGCTCTTACTCAATTATAAAAGATGTCGGTCCTTGAGGTGGTCTGGAAAGTAGAGGGGCAACAGTCATGTTTTTATTATTCAGTGTTTTATTGTTCATAGTCAATATTGTAAATCCCACATTCTGTAGTTTCATGTACATTCTGAGTGTCTTTTTCAGTATAAAACTAAACAGACAATCTCAAAAACGGAATGAACTTTAATTTATATGACAGTCAGAATGTACATAAAAATACAGAATGTGAGATTTACAATATGAACAATAAAACATTGAATATTTTAAATATATGAACGTTGATCCTTTACTTTCCAGACAACCTACTTGATTGCCACCTTTTATAATTGAGCAAAAAACACGGCGAAAAATTAAAGCAAAAGGATGAAAAAAGATCCACTTATTCGATATAATATCATTGTTCTGCAGAACTTTGTTGTAGAAATCTGCCTCTGTCTGACACTCGCTTTTGCCAGGTCTCAGGTTTGTTGTTGCCATGCCCACTACGTTCCGTACCTCCTTTGCATGAAGCAGCGCTTCCTATGGTCACCGTAGTAACATAGTTTGAAAACATCCAGCGGGCCGCTGGATTATGACGTGTTATGATGTAACACATTGTGGTTAGGTGCTAGTGTGTGACTGCACACCTGGTGGTCAAGTGCAAGCTTCTTCCATTGAGAGCCTTCGTACCCTGGCCTGTAAATATTGTATGAAGGTTGTAAAGTTACTAAGTGCTGATTTAAAAAAAAAAAAAAATTCATGGCACTACATTACTCAGAATATTACTTCCTTGATATTTTATGATCATTTTTCATTACTGTGATTACCTTTCTCTACTGTCTGAATGAGAGACTACGTGATTCTACTAAGATCAGGCCCGTCGCAACTAGGTAGGCAAACTAGGCAATTGCCTAGGGCCCCCAGCTGAAACTCTGTATGTAAATCATGGCTTATAAACAAGTATTTGTTCATGAGAATTGTATTATTTATTCAATGTTGCTGTGCTACAAATTGAGTACAGAAGTGAACAAACAAATGTGTAAGAAATTGCTATGAAACAGAAAAGGGGACTCTTACTGACATGTAATGAGAAATTGGAAATATGTGATGTACCATATTGTATCTGTATGCATGTTCGAGAATGACCAAAACCTTATGAATTGTTATGTGGTTTACATACTAAGGAAATACATCCTTGGACACAGGAGAGCTTTGTGGGCGGAAAAAAGAGAGCCAAAAGTAGTTGCCCTAATCTAAACCAGTGGTTCTCAAACTTTTTCCACCAAGTACCGTCTCAGAAAACACTTGGCCCTCCAAGTACCACCATAATGGCCTAACATTAAAATACAGTAGTGTAGTAGGCTTAAGTATTCATTAAAAACAAGCTAGAGGTTTTATTTAACAAGTGTATGTAATATTTTTGGCCACTGTATTTTTACACACAGTTTGAACAGTAACACTGTGTTTGGGGACGGCGTGGCGCGGTTGGAAGAGTGGCCGTGCCAGCAACCTAAGGGTTCCTGGTTCAATCCCCACCTTCTACCAACCTCGTCATGTCCGTTGTGTCCTTGAGCAAGACACTTCACCCTTGCTCCTGATGGGTTGTGGTTAGGGCCTTGCATGGCAGCTCCCGCCATCAGTGTGTGTGAATGGGTGAATGGGGAAATAGTGTCAAAGCGCTTTGAGTACCTTGAAGGTAGAAAAGTGCTATACAAGTATAACCCATTTAAATATAGGAAAATAAAACACTACTTTAATTAAGTGAGTATTTGGCATACCACTAGATCAGGGGTCGGCAACCTTTACCACTCAAAGAGCCATTTTGACCAGTTTCACAAATTAAAGAAAACAATGGGAGCCACAAAAATCTTTTGAAATTTAAAATGAAATAACACTGCATTCAAAGTTTTTTTTTTGCTTTGTGCTATGTATAAACCAAGAGTTTTAGACATGCGGACCCCACCTTAATATGAAAATTGAATGTTAGTGCGGCCCGCGAGTATTATATGAATGGCGCATGACATGCAGCCCTGACTCTTCCGGGCTACATTATACACCCCCGCTACCAAACCCCGCCCACCTCAACCGACGCACAGAGGGGGGGTGTTGATGTGTGGGGGAGCAGGGTTGGGGTGGGGGCGGGGTTTGGTGGGAGCAGGGAAGAGTCAGGGCTGCATGGGATTCTGGGTATTTGTTCTGTTGTGTTTATGTTGTGTTAAGGTACAGATGTTCTCCCGAAATGTGTTTGTCATTCTTGTTTGGTTTTGGTTCACAGTGTGGCGCATTATTAGTAAGAGTGTTAAAGTTGTTTTATATGGCCACCGTCAGTGTAACCTGTGTGGCTGTTGAACAAGTATGCCTTGCTGTAACGTACGTGTGCAAGCAGAAGATGCACACAACAACAGACTGGGCTTGCACGCTGTTTGAACAGATTGTAGAGGGCGTTAAATGCTGTACCATCATGGCACACCCTTATTATTGCTGTTAGGGTGAAAATCGGAAAATATTAATCCCGGGAATTTTCGGCGAGAGGCACTGAAATCTGGAAGTCTCCCGGGAGAGGCTTTAAGTATGCAGCTGAGCCGCATCAGAGTGATCAAAGAGCCGCATGCGGCTCCGGAGCCGCGGGTTGCCGACCCCTGCACTAGATGAAGCCCATATGCAATATAAGAGAATACAAATAATAATGTTAGAAAATAAGTTACTTGATACAGATTTTGTCACGTTTGTCTATAACCTATATGCTGTGTATTCCTGTCTATAATCATGATCACCAAGTTAAAGGCACATTAACAAAATATTTCAAAATATTTTAAAAATGTTCAAGTAACAAATATTGCAATTAATACCATCATTGACTGTATTGCCCATCCCTAATCGTGACGACGACAGTGAGGTGTGTATTTATGACTCAAGTTTTGGTCACCAAAACTTTGGCCACTTCTACACACAACCGGTAGTGTGACTTAGTTACATCATCTAAGTCAATGTGATCAATGATGCATAACCTAAGGTAGCTAAGTGTTGTTTTTACTTCTTCTGAGACAAAGACAAATGGAATTCCACGGGGACACACGTCCCTGTTCAGCGCAATCCCTTTTGACACAACATTGTCCTAATCCTACGTTTTACCATATAAGGTCACTGAACGCATCTCAGCTGCAGTTCAGATTGTGGGGCAGGTTTGTTGTCCATATACGGGCATTGCCATGAGCCACACCCACCATGACTCCAGCTGGGATTTTACCTGTCTGAAAAAGAAAATCCTTACCTGTAAAATAGAAATAAAAAAACGATAAGAGTGACATTAATGTTTGTAATGTGAAGGATAAAAACAGACGCCTCCATAGAATGGGAATGAAGTACTGATTGTCAGATAATGTTGAATGAGCGAAGTCATGTGCTGAAACCGACACACCTGGGATGAGGGGGGAGGGGCTTATCCTGTAGCTCCACCTCTACAAGTCTAACCTGCTCTCTTGCCTATAACCCTTCAAAGGTTTGACTACTGCTGCCATCGTCTCTTTGCCGCCTGAAGTCTTTACACACACCTCAAGCAAAAATGGTGAGTAATTTAAGCTGGACTCAATTTGGTTGAGCTCCTTGCTGCTGTTTTGTGACCTATGACCTTTTCACAGCATTCCACTCATGCTGACATGTGCTTCTCAAACAAAAAGTCTTTTCAAGTTGCTTCTAGAGGGGAATTTTCTCTCTGTTGCGTTACAAGGAAGTGGATTTTTTTTTTGTAAGCTTAAAACCAAATTGGTTGGTTGGTGGGGGAATGAGTTTCTTCAAGGTTTGGTTTTAGTCTCCAAAATGGTGGTTGCTTTGTTTGAGCTTGACACTCAGACTGTGTGTGAGTCCCTCAGGGTAAACTTGCTCGCGCCGACATGTTCCACAATGACAGGAATGTGGAAGTAAGGAAGCTGCGGCCATTTTGTGTCAGCTGCCTCGTTTTCAACCGGTTTAATTTTCCATACTACCTGGTATGTGGCGTATGATCAATGTGAACAATCATTCTGCCAGTTATTCATGACAAATGTCAGCTTTCATAATAGAAATGACCACAAAGAGACTCCTAACCTATTAGAAATGTTCAGTAAAGTGCGACACGTGTGCTTAATCCGTGGTACCAAGTACCACATATTGACCAACATTAAAATACTGTAGCATAGTTGGCCTAAATATTAATCAAAAACAAGGCAGTAGTGTAACATTACACACACAGTTTTAACAGTGTTTCAATATTTAAGTGATTCTTGGGCGTACAACAGTTTGAGAATACCTGTGCCAACTAGATCAATGACAAATGCTTCATGTTTGCTTTTAATTATATTTAGTATCTTCAAATGTCAAGATTTTGATGTGATTCCCTACCAAAAACTGTAGAATTATGAAATATTATCTCTTAGATAACATTCATTCTATTTAGTGACATCACTTAGTGGTGACACCTGCCTTACTGGTTTCACCGTCTGACCAAACTTAAATAAAGCTAGTTATGGTTAAAACAAATTTGTTACAGATATAAAACTGGCCTTAGATGTATTTATGAAAAAAGACAACCCTCTCACTCGGCTGTAAAGGTCAGTTGTGCCAATCTAATATTAGTGGACATCAAAATTGCCAGACAGCTTTTGGTTGGTGAGTCTAAATGTTTTAAAATTAAGTTTATTGCTGTTTTTAAAGGACTACTTTAAAAAAAAGTTGTCATTTTGTGGACTGGTGTGCTACCTGACATTTTGGGGGTTTGAGATGCCAAAACATTAGGGATGTAATGATACATTTTTGTATCATTGCTTGCATCCCGACAAAACATTAAAGTATATAATTTTAATGCAGTGCAACCTCATTCAAAACTAAACCTGTTTTAAAGGGTGAAGTTAACCATGGCATGATTTAATTGTATTATGTACAAAATGCATTAAGTCGAACTGGCACAGTTTCAGCGTGCCCTTAAGCAAGGTGGTGTGTAACCTTTTTGTCGTTGCCTAGAGGGCGCTAACTTTTCAAAACTTTTGGAAGCACTCAATCACACCCTTTTCTGGCTTTGAGCATGTAAACGACGCAACACGTAATATACAAGCACTAGCTTTGTCAGCGAATGATGGTAATTTTGGCAAAGTTTAGCTCACGTTGGCTATCATTGAATTTATATTCTATTTTAACATGACTGCTAATTGTTAGTTGCTTCTCTTAGGTTCTTGGGTACATGTTTGTGCACATGCTCACTGCATGTATGAGACAGCGGTGAGTCACAAGCCTTAAAGCTTGACTAGTGACTCGGGCTGTTGAGTAATTTTTATTAATGTGTCATTGTAAAAAAATAAAAATGTAACCTTTTCATTTGAAGCAAGTTGCAAACAGCCCTTATAAGCACATGCATATACTGTTTATATGCAGATATATATATATATATTAGGGCTGTCAAGCGTTTGAAATATTTAATCGTGATTAATCAGTGTGTCCATAGTTAACTCAAAATTAATCGAAGACCTATTTTTTTGTCAATAAGTGTACTCTAGACAGATAATTTTCAAGTTTTTATTACCATGACTGGACAATTGGCTTGCATTAATTAAATGTTTTTTAAACATGCTTTTTAAACAGATCAACACAAAGAACAAACACACCTTTTAATGAGAATAAAAAAATACCTGCAGTGTGTTAGTGTCCTGCCAGATTTTGTATGTTGTAGGAATACAATAATTTGTATTCCTGCTGTAGAAGCATTTGCATTCAGAGGGGGAGCTCCACCATGTATAGGTACCATTTTCTCGCAATCACACAAAATGTGGATTGTTACGATAAGTTGGTTGTCAAAAATGTTTGGTAATGCAAAATGTGATATTTATATATACAATATATTGTTTACTGTTTTGAATGTAACCTTGCTGCTGCCCTCTTGGCCAGGTCTCCCTTGGAAAAGAGATCTTTGACCTCAATGGGATTTTTTACCTGGTTAAATAAAGGCTAAATTAAAAAAATACCTAAATAAATGCTTCTGGTATTCTGTACATTACATGTTGTACAAGTTAATCATATTTATTTTTCTGCATGACAATGTCTTAACCCTCTATTTATAAATAATGTGCGATTCAGCCTGATAAACATTTTGTAATTGAGGACTATCAATCAGAGCATGTTATAAAACAGTGTTTCTTAACCACAAAAAAAAATTATTTTGTCAGTTATTTAGTCCCTTCTTATGCAGTATATTTGAGTACCCTATCAGCCTGATCTAAGCATAATGTTTGTGTTGAATAAATATTTATGAATGCTTTCATATTTGACAAGGTTGTTGAATATAGTTGTTGAATATAATTTAAAATGAGGAGTAAGATTACCAATTCAGTGTCAATATTTCAGTGGGCCTCGGGTCCCTCTGCAGTGGAAAAGTTGGGGCCCGAGGTCAAAAAGGTCAAACTGTTGTAAAAGAATATACAGTACACTCGATTGCCATCTGCCAAAAAATAGCTCTACTCAATTGATACTACCAGGTAGGTAGAAATATCACAGATTTACAGTGGCGTGAAGCCACCACCAGCATTTCATGAAACAAATTACAATTTCAGAAAACGGATAGAAAAAACTAAATCACAGATTGACAGCCAAGTCAGCAAATATTTTTGTTCAAAGCCGCAGAGCCCGAATGAGGAAGTGAAGACTCAGCGGATGGTTTATGATATTTTAAATTGTTTCGGTTTTTGTGTTTTCTGAAATTGTAAGTTTTGGCTTTTTTTTTTTTTTTCTGCAATTGTAATTTGTTTCATGAAATGTTAGTTTTGCACATCCAGGCCACCGTACAGATTACATCAAAACATTTGGGACAATCAAATCATGATCTTAATAAATCACTTTTTTATTTCTTTTGTTACTGTAGCACAGGGGTGCCCACACTTTTTCTGCAGGCGAGCTACTTTTCAATTGACCAAGTCGAGGGGATCTACATCATTCATATATAAATATCATTTATATTTATTTGTGAAAGAGACGTTTTTGTTAACAAGTTAAAGGTGTTTAATGATAATACAAGCATGTTTAACACATAAAGATTCCTTTCTTTCATGAAGACAAGAATATAAGTTGGTGTATTGCCTGATTCTGATGACTTGCATTGATTGGAATCAGACAGTACTGCTGATAACATCCACATTTTGGAATGGAGGAGAAAAAAAGTCCTCCTTTCTGTCCAATCCCACATGAAAGTGGTTGGTTTTTGGCGTCTTATTTGTCCGGCTTCCATACACTTTACAAGAAAAACATTGGCGGCAAACTCCGTAGCTTGCTCGCTTGTGCACGCCGGCTTTCGGAGACTTATTTTGTTAGCGCAGGCAGGATGAAGCAGTGCTTTTATTGTGAAGATAGGAACTGTGCAGTCTGTTAGAGTTTTGACGGAAGGTACGGCGCGAGAGTCTATTGAAATAAAAAGTGTTTCTCGCCTTCCTGTCGGTAATTTTTTCTTAATGATCTCACTGCAGCCAGCGTCATCTCACAAGACCCTCGGGTGCAGTGAATGTCAATCAAGTGACGTCTTGGTGAAGATTGATGATCGACCGGTAGCTCGCGATCGACGTAATGGGCACCCCTGCTGTAGCGGATGTGACGCGTTGCGCTTTTTATTGTGAAGCCAGAAGTCTGATTTGAGAAGAATGATTAATTGTAAAGACTTCTTGCCCGCTGTCTGCCTCCTGCCTCGGTCTTTCCTTTCGGTTGAGTTTTTACCCCATTTTACTAGAGCAGTTACAATAACAATCCACACTATGTCAACAATGCAGTAAACTGCATCTAAACACGGAAAAGAAGCTCCCCTTTGCAAGCGACAAAGCACGCCAACCTGCCTTCACTCAAGTGGCGTCGGCTCACGGTCATCAAAGATAAAATAGTTTTGTCTTTGGGCATATTAGCTTTTCTTTGACTTTTTGCTTGCCATTTTTCCACTTTTGGCTCAACATTAACTAGGCACCATTACATTTCCCTAAGAGTCTAAAAGGAGCCAGGACGCATGCGCGTTAAAAAAAAAAACAGTGCCGTTAGGTCTGGCTATAAGAATAAAAAAAATGCATAATTCTTTGAAGACCTAATGAACTAATTGGACGAAAGGAATTTTGACACAGCACACACATGTAGGTATTGACACCAGCAATTTATGGATCGATCCACCCTCCTTATGTGTACTGACTGACACTCAGTACATGTCCATGCACCAAATTAATCCGATTTCTCAAATAGTTTGGCTCTAAATAGGCCTCCTACAACCCATGGGAACACCTTAATCCGATTGTTTTTGAAACTCAGACGCCCCCCGCTACCTCGAAGGGAATAAGCGGTAGAAAATGGATGGATGGATGGACTAACACACCTGGATTATTTGATTGGAAACCAGATCTCCCGATCGCTGGAGAGGACCCTGTTGTATTGCGCATGCACCACTCTCAATGTGCGCAGAATACAACCCTGAAGCAGATACTATTCAATAAAAACATAATTGTAATGAAGAGGACACTGTTTATTTGCTTCACAAATTAAAAAAACTTTACATTTTAAAGTGCATCGATGGTAGAATTTTTATTTTATTTTATTTTTTTTAAAGATAGCTAAGGAAATGTAGAATGTCTGTCTGTTTATTTCAGACTCTCAAACGAAATACGAATGAGATAAAAGATAATAAAGCGTACACAAACCTCTTCACACTGTGTTTGTGCACTCCAAATTGATACTTTCCACACAACTGGCAAGATAGTCCAGAACGATTACAACATTCCTCTGGATATCAGTTGGGACACTAACTGTCTTTTCCTTCGGATTTAAGACTCCTTCCTTGAATCCAGAGTCTTTTGAATGAACTTAGACATTTAAAAAGTTAAGGTTTCATTATTTTAGTCCGAAAATTCCTTCCCCTTTCTTTGCATCCGACCCGATACATTCTTGGTAGTAGCGTCATGTTCGTAGCGCAACCCGAGATCATTTCGTGATGCTGTCTAACATCAGCATAGCCACTAAAGATGTAATATTTGTAATCTGTGCCAATATTACAGCGGACATCATTTAAAGCCAGCTGTAAGGATCCGCAAATCATATTGTGACGTCATAGGTCAACCGGAAAAGTCAGTTATCCACGCTAAAATTAAATAAGCACCCCCCAGTACACATGGGGTATGACCAATCGTCACATTAGAGTGTGTGCATGGACACTTGGAGTTTATATGGAAATGTGAAAATACAAAAAAAAAAAAACTTATTTGAGAAATCAGACTAATTTAGCGCATGGAAACGTAGTGACTGTTGACACACCAACAGTTATATTATCCTCTCTTCTAGACTCTTATTAATCCACATGATTATTTCCTGTTAAGTTTCGGGTGCAGCATGGTTTCGCCTACTCTTCTCAAACTTTACTAAGCACTTATTTCTAGTTGTTTAAAGCCATCTTAGCGGCTAGCTTAGCCTTTAGCATGCCTGCTCTCGGTGTGCAATGTTTGATAATGGTGCTAAGAAATGCAGTTCATTTTCCAAATGAGGTGATTATGAGCTTAAAGGAGTGGCTCCACACTGTGTAGGGAGATGCACAATTAGCTCCTGGCTGCTTGTCAGTCAGAAAATCTCCATTAATCGGCAATGGTGATCACATACTTTTTTTTTCACATTTTTTCCACATCAATATGAAGTCGTATAATCACAGAAAAAAAATGCTCAGCCAAGAAACATCAATTCAAGCCAAATAACACATAACTTTGTGCTGTTTTCAGGCATCTGGAGTGAAAGTCGGCGACGACGTGAAAGAGATGTTTGAGAAGATGAAACTCGACACACAAAGTGATGAACGCATACGCGTGATGGCGTTGGAAATCGAAGACCGCTTGATTCGAGTCACAGATGTCATCAGGCAAAAGGATATCATAGAGCAAAACACCGATGCCTTTGAAATATTCAAAAAAATAATGCTTAACAAATGCTGCTGCTACATGGTCTACGACTGCCACTACGAGAAATGCGAACAAGGAGGACAAGAAGATCTCGTCTTCTCCATGTGGTAAGTTTTTTACTGTGAAGACGTAATGCGTATTCTGACGCACTTTATGTGGCGTATATGTACGGTTATTGTCCGCTTCCCCTTAGGAACAGTCCGAGTGTTGAGTATTAAACTCTGGGACTGGTTTATTAGGATATTGACCACGTTGGGGTTCCGGTCACAGAACACATGGTCATCAGTTGGACTCGTCAACTTTAATGGTGCATACCTGCCAACTACTCCGGTTTTCCCGTAAAAAGTACGGTTTTCACCAACCTATTCCGGGTTACGGTTGCAGTGATAAAAAATACGTTTTTTCATTAATTAAAAAAAAAAATTTTTTTTAAGTTTTATTCACGAAATCGCGTAACAACAATGACAATTGACACTGCTTCCCGTAACTTCCTATCGAGCCATTCCGAATGCAATGCGCGAGGCTATTTATAGCACCGCTGCCAAGCACGAGGCACCAGTTGCCATTGTTTCCAAACGAGCGAACGATCATGGAATCAGCCGGAGAAAAATCGCAAACGAGTCTTAAACCGAAAAGAAAACTGCAGTCATTCCGTGAAGAATATTCAAAAGCCTATCCGGGAATAATTATCCGTTCCAAAAAGGGTGAAAACTATACGCGAATTGCACCTTGTGCAGACAAGATTTTTCGATAGGACACGGAGGAATTAGCGATGTAAAAGACCACGTTGGGACAAAAAAACACAAGTCTAATGCCGTTGCTAGCGATACAAGTGGAAAACTTTCAACGTTTTTCGTCGCCCAAACAGATTCTTTGGATGTGATAAATGCCAAAGTTTTATTTACGGAGGCAATAATTGAGCATGGACTTCCAATCGCACTTGCTGATCACATGGGACAGTTATTTCGGAAAATGTTTCCCGACTCGAAAATCGCCAAAAAATATGGATGTGGTCGAACCAAAACATCAAACATTATTCAGTGTCTTGGAACAGAATCCTCAAAAAGTATCGCCGATGTCATGAAAAGTCACTGTGACTGATAGAAAAGTGATGGTTTTAGCAACATTTTAACCTGTCTGAATGCTAATAATCATTTTGCGTCGAACCCCCCACCAGGACTTTGTCCTGGACCTACCGGGGCCTGCGGCCCCTGGACCCTGGCTACTAGGTTTTTCTGATTTCAAAAGTTGGCAGGTATGATGGTGCATATTGGAGTATACACAGTGGTACTTTGGGTTAGTATCTGTTAGTGTTGTCAGATAGCAATATTTTGGTAGCAGTACCAAAATGTTTTTCGATACTTTTCGGTACTTTGATACTTTTCTAAATAAAGGGCACCACAAAAAAATTGCAATATTGGCTTTATTTTAACAAAAAATCTTACAGTACATTAAACATGTCTTACTGCAACATACAAGACAACTTTTCTTTTAGTAGTAAGTAAACAAACAAATGCTCCCAATTAGTCTGCTGATATGCAGTAACATATTGTCATTTATCATTCTATGATTTTGTCAAAATTAAGGACAAGTGGTAGAAAATGAATTAATAGCCTACTTGTTCATTTACTGTTAATATCTGCCTACGTTCTCTTTTAACATGTTCTATCTACACTTCTGTTCAAATATAATAATCATTTATTCTTCTGTTTGGAGGCTTTACATCAGTGTTGGATGATACCACAGATTTAGGTATCAATCAGATACCACGTCGTTACAGGATCATACATTGGTCATATTCAAAGTCCTCATGTGTCCAGGGGTGTATTTCCTGAGTTTATAAACATAATATAAATTGTTAAAAAATATTTTTTGATGCTAAAAATATTGTTGTAATCATTGGGTGGAAGAGACCGGTACCTTTTTAGAGGCGGTATAGTACCGAATATGACTAATTAGTATCGCGGCATTATACCAATACCGGTATACTGTACAATATGTAATACACAAGTAAAATACTTAATATTTCTGTTATCTAATTAAACAACAATCTGTATCTTATGCCTATAGATATGTTAAAAATATATATACCGTATTTTTCGGAGTATAAATCGCACCAGCCGGAAATGCATAATAAAGAAGGAAAAAAGCATATATAGGTCGCACTGGAGCATAAGTCGCATTTTTTGGGGAAATGTATTTGATAAAACCCAACACCAAGAATAGACATTTGAAAGGCAATTTAAAATAGTGAACAGGCTGAATAAGTGTACGTTATATGATGCATAAATAACCAACTGAGAACGTGCCTGGTATGTTAACGTAACATATTATGGTAAGAGTCATTCAAATAACTATAACATATAGAACATGCTATACGTTTACCAAACAATCTGTCACTCCTAATCGCTAAATCCCATGAAATCTTATACGTCTAGTCTCTTACGTGAATGAGCTAAATTATATTATTTGATATTTTACGGTAATGTGTTAATTTCACACAAGTCGCTCCTGAGTATAAGTCGCACCCCGGCCAAACTATGAAAAAAACTGCTATTTACAGTCATAAAAATACGGTATATGGAGTAGAGAAATAACAAAGATCAGAAAACGTACATGCACAAACAAGCTGTCAATATATTGTAGTTTCACAACAGCATGTGTGAACTAGCCACATTAGCAGCAGCAATGCAATCCCTAACAGAGAGATGTTAGTCGGTAGCTTCTTAACCCGGCACCAATAATGTTCTTAAAGCACCACTAAACATTACACAAACGCCATAACGTCTATTAATAGTCTAAATGAGTGTTATACAATCATCAAAATACTCATTCTCAAAGACTGGAGCGCCGATTGAATGTAGCAGAGAGAAGACAAGTTACCACACGTTAACACAAGTCAAAATAAGGAAGTGGAAGTGACACTGTCAAAGAAATTATTTAAAATAAAGGTCTCTATATAAACATGGAGAAGTCTTAACACCGAGCTTTAATGGCGCTCCGTGCGAGACCGCCATAGGTTGTGCGATCGTTCGAATTCCAACGTGTCCCTGCGTCGCACATCCCACATGCTGGGTACCGAAAGTCGCTAACTAAAGCGGAAATAATGTGGCTGAATCATTTCGGTGGTCAATCAATGCCGACTGAGCCGCACGTGTTTGGAGAGAATGTATTGGAAGTAACGTAGCGTCACGCATGACTTTTTTATTTTTATTTATTTTTTATTTTTTTGCACAATGTTCCAACTGCGATAATATCACCATGTGCTGTGTGGTTCTTTTGAATGTACAGTAATATTCTTTTCAAATTAATGCTCACAAAATTCCGTTAAAAAATAAAACCTTTTTTTTTTTTTTTACATCTTTTTTTATTACCTTCTGTTTCAAAAGCGCATATTAAACAATACCCATCCCTATGTACCATCTGTCACTGGTTTGATGCTGCCTTTACCAATCGTAGGTATTAACTGTAAATTTATATTAATCTATTTACCAGTGTGTATATATGGCGAGTGCCATTGACAGTAACAAAATCAACACAATATTTAAACTAGTGCCTTATCTTCCTCTGTGGCCTCGTCCACCAGTGATAATAGTACTTAAATATACAAAGGAATCCAATTTATTTGCCGTAGTGGAAGTGATTATTAGCCTTGAGGGGCAGCTCCACACTGTGTGGAGACGCAGACTTAGACTTCCTTTTTATTGTCATTCAAATTTGAACTTTACAGTACAGATAAGAAACTGCTCAGTGGTCTTGTGGTTAGTGTCAGTTGTGAGTTCAAACCCCGACTGAGTCGTACCAATGACTATAAAAATGGGACCCATTACCTCCCTGCTTGGCACTCTGCATCAAGGGTTGGAATTGGGGGTTAAATCACCAAAAATGATTCCTGGGCACGGCCACCGCCGCTGCTCACTGCTCCCCTCACCTCCCAGGGGGTGAACAAGGGGATGGGTCAGAGGACAAATTTCACCACACTTAGTGTGACAATCATTGGTACTTAACTTAAAGTTAAGTTAAACTTAACATTTGGTTGCATTAGCTCGTAGAGCAGGTGCAGATATAAATAGATTACTGTACAGATACATTTATTGCACTTTTGCATATGCATCCACGTTTATGGATGTATGTTATATTGTCTTTATATTCCAGCGAGTTAATCCATTTTTGGGGGGGGGATTGAGGGGATTATTATGATGCGTTCATTAGCTGCTTAATCAATCAATCAATGTTTATTTATATAGCCCTAAATCACAAGTGTCTCAAAGGGCTGCACAAGCCACAACGGCATCCTCTGTTCAGAGCCCACACAAGGGCAAGGAAAAACTCACAACCCGGTGGGATGTCACTATTAAAATGAATAATATAATTTATCTATATATATATTATTCTGTACACATGTATATATTCGTATACATGTTAGATTTTTTTATCGCTATATTAGTCTATTTATACCTGCATTGTCCTTTCCATCCTTACACTTTCCATCATTGTAACTGAGCTACTGTGTTGAACAATTTCCCTTGTGGATCAATAAAGTTTGTCTAAGTCTAAGTCTAAAAGTGTCAGCATTAGATCATACTTTTTCATGAAAATAATCCGATGCTGATCAATGGCCGATAAGCACATCCCTAGTTATGAGCAGTATATTGTCCTATTGAATATATGTTCAATTCAACAAGATGTAGGTGTTTCCCCCCCTAACCATGACACAGTCCACCACCCCCCGCCCACCTCCAACCTTGTGACGCCCCCCTAAAAAAGAATAATGCACTGGTTACAGTACGTTTCATGTTGGCACTGATAAATCTTGTCTTTTCTACCAGGACACCGGACTCCGCGACTGTCAAAGCGAAAATGCATTACGCCAGCTCGAAAAATGCCCTTAAGAATGTCCTGAAAGGTAAGGAATTTTCTTAGTTAAAAGAAAATCGCTTTTTTATTTTTTTGTGTCCATCATTCACAAATCTTATGCAAAACACATCTTTTTTCTGTGCATTCTGGATAGTGAAAAAAACTGCTAGCTAGGCAATGAGGATTCTACTATTCTGCCTCTGAAGCACTTTAAAAAAAAAACAAAAACAAAAAAACACCTTTTTAATAACAATATCATGACATGCATTTCAACCAAGCTATAGCGACAATATTGTAAGCGCTAAAACTACCGAGCCCTGGGCTAATGCTCGCTGTTAGAGCTGCTGCATCTGCTTTGAGGTAGCAAACGCTAATTGTCAATCATACACTGCAAAAAGTCAGTCTTCAAAAACAAGAAGAAAACAAACAAAAATTAGGGGTATTTTACTTGAACTAAGCAAAATTATCTGCTAATTGAATAAGAAAATTTGGCTTGTCAAGATTTTCCAAAATAAGTAAAATTAGCTAACCTCAATGAACCCAAAAATACCTTAAAATGAGTATATTCTCACTATAACAACTGTACTACTATGAGTATGTATTTTCTATTGTTTCATTGAAAATAAAACTGCAAAGTCCATTTGGCTGTCATTTATTTTAATATGACACACAATTGTGTCAAAGTCATGATTTTGTTTTTCATGCTTGAAATAAGAAATTATCACTTTTAAAAAAGTAGTTTTTATACTTGTGAGTGTTGATGACACAGCTTTGCAACACTTGATATTCTAGTTTCAAGCATGTTTTACTCAATATAGGTCATCAAATCTCCGCAACAAGCTGTAGTATCTTACTGAGATAATTTAGGACCAAAACCCTTAAAACAAGTAAAACACTCTAACATAAAATCTGCTTAGCGAGAAGAATTATCAGACAGAAAATAAGCAAATATCCCCCTTATTTGAGATATTTAATCTTACTTAGATTTCAGTTTTTGCAGTGTAAATCATGCCTTGCACTTGTATAGTAGGTTGTGGCAATAAGCCAAGAAAGAAGTTGGTCAACATTAAAATTCTACACGCTACAAACTGGATTCTGGCTCTCAACTACCCAACATCGCTAGGAAGACTTGCAAGATGCTCGTTTGGGCAGCATTTTTTTTTATTTTTTTTTATATATATTTTTTTAACCTGAGTGAGGATTATGTTGCATTTACCATCTTAACCAGTAGTGCAAGCCTGGTGCTGAAAGATACAACCATCACGCCAGTCACTTTTATCTGTTCCACTATAGCTGGATCTGCTTCTAAAACTTGCAGCTCATCCTCCGCACATTCAGGCTAAACAAGAAAACGCTCTGGATCATCATTTGTACCAAAATTGTCATTGTCATCTCTCATGAAATCTGCCATGATTAGTCGTAGTTGACCGAAATAGTGCTGTGAAATCAATGCGCCCAAAGGGAAGTTAGGATAATTCTTCAAATGAATGAGTACTGTAAATACTACAAGTTGCCATGAATGTGCCTGTTACTACATTGTATGCATACTTGCAGCATGTATACCAAAATGTTTTTAGAGGGGCTTTATAGGCAACGTTGGTCTAATCCATACCATGAATTAATTAACGTGTACCCCGACTTAAACGAGTTGAAAAACTTATTCGGGTGTTACCATTTAGTGGTCAATTGTACGAAATATGTACTGTACTCTGCAGTCTACTAAAAAAAGTCTCAATCAATCAAATCCCCACATTGTTAGACACCTCTTGCTAGCAGTTTTTCACTATTTAGAATGCACCCAAAAGGTAAAGATGTGTTCTTCTACCATGTAATTGGAGATGTTGCTCTCCAGATATGTCCAAACTAAAAAATTAAAATAAAAAAAACATAGATGGAGGTGGAAAACGCATACAACAAAATGTGAAAACTTAGGGAGGTAGAAAAAAAATTAAAATTGCAGGGTCAAAAACATAAGCAAAAAAAAAAGCTGCAAATAGCCCAAACTCAAAACACTTCATGAGAAAGGCAATTCAACCTCTTATGGCGCAAGCTGTTTGTTTACATGCTTTTTTTATTTCTCTTTGCTATTTGGGCTTATTGGACCCTAATTAGAAAAAAACTAAAAATCATCTTTTGATATGATGTACTTTAGTCCATAAGTACACAAAGGTGTACTTCATGTGTAGTGACATGCTAATTTTTACTTTTACACTTTTTTTTTTCCAAATTCCATTGTATGTTATACTCTTCTGACACCACCAGATGGCAGTATAAATGTCCACATAAGTGGCCGTAAGACCCCAATTCAGTAGTGTACACAATTTTGGAAATAAGAGCTGGAAGGTGCTGTCCACGCATGTGACCACTAAGGCCTTTAGAATTAATGTAATTAAAATGAAGTTGACATTTTGTTTTCGTCTCACGCTATTTTACACTATAGAGCAAGCGTCTTCAATGATAAAGAAAATGTACCTTTTTTATTTTTATTTTTTTTAATCCTTCATGTCTTTTGACGACGCACATCCCTCAGGTCTGTCTCTTGGTAGCCCGGACAACTTTCAGTTTTGGGGTTTGTGTGTTTGGCATCTGCTCTTTTGTTTTTCAGCTCGAAGCCTTTTGAATTTTGGGTAACACTTTAGTACGGGGAATATATTAATCATTAATTAGTTGCTTATTAAAGTAACAAAGACTTAATTTAAAGTTATATGGACACTAGGGGAACATATAAGGGTTAGGGTTACTCATCAGCAATAATTCTGAGGTTATTGAGGGAAGACTCTTAGTTAATGACTTACTGGTTGTATAATAAGGCCATGCAGAATAAGGCATTAATAAGTACTTAATGACTAATTAGAATCCAATATGTTAATAAGCAACTAATTAATGGTGAATATGTGTTCTCCATACTAAAGTGTTACCGAATTTTGTATTGTTGGCCACAATAGTGATTGTATACATTTTTGTAAATGTTTATCATATATGTTGGTTGAAAGTGTCCGTCATCCACAGGTGTGAAGCATGTGCTGCAGTTGAACTCCCGTGAAGATATTGAATCGATTCACGATTTTGCCACGAAACTGGGAGGACGTGTCCTATCGATTGAGGGCAAGTGCTGCGGACAAACTTAAAACGGCAGAAAAGTACACAATTCCCAACATCTTATTTTTATTTTTTTCTTTGTAAATGTTTCAACACATCTTACAGATTGGGGTTTGGGCTTTGGGTGGGGTTAGTACCCTACCAAATAGTCGGAGTAATTTTCCAAGTCATTCACACAGTTTTTTTTTTTTTGGTGGTTTAGTAGCAGTTTAGAATAACCATAATCTCTTTAGAAATTTGGTCATGTACATAAAACACGCTCACTGCATGCAGCATCGTCCAGCGATCAGACTTGACTGTAACACTTTGCTATTTACTTGTGGGGAAAATGTCAATGTATTGCCAAAAAAGAAATAAACCAGTATCAAACATTTTGTTGTGCACCAGACATTTCTTCACTTAATCATTTTTTACATTTGTAAAGCTCAGTTTTGTCAGACGGGTATTAACCCAACAGTATGTTATTGCTCTGTATACATATAAAGGAAAAATACAGAGGGTAGGTTAGGTTTTTCCTTATCCCTCACTTAAAGCGTGAGTGAAGAATGCACTACCGACCTAAAAAGTCTGAAAGGGATGCTACAGTATTATCGGCTCACAGATGCTACCTGGTGTTTGCTTGAGCACACTGCAGCTGGTCCTGGATAGTCACACAACTTGATGCTTCAGTCACCTGCAGGATTCTCACAGGAATGAGGCAACAATTCAACCTTACCCTACTGTAAGAGTGCACACAAGTAAAGGAAATGCAAAACTTCACACAAACGCTCCAGTGAAGACTCAAACCCTCGATCGCTTGACTGTGAGGCCGAAATGTTTACCACTCCAGTGTAATTTTGTATTTTTTTACCTCCAATGGAAATAAAATCCTTTACCCAATTAAACACTGCTCTTATTGCTTTTTTTTTTTTTTTTTCATTCAAATTTTAAAGTCATTGTCTCACGTCATACTTCTAGGCTTTTTCAGTCCCTTTCACCCACAAAGCACTTTCGGTAAGTTAAAATTTATTTCGCACATGTATGCAGTTTCAACATGATACAAACATTTGTGAAAGAATGGGCCGCTCTCAGGAGCTCAGTGATTTCCAGCGTGAAACTGTCATAGGATGCCACCTGTGCAACTAATCCAGCCGTGAAATGTCCTCACTCCTAAATATTTCAAAATCAACTGTTGGCTCTACTATGAGAAAATGGAAGAGTTTGGGAACAACAGCAACTCAGCCACAAAGTGGTAAGCCACGTAAACTGACAGAGCGGTCAGCTGATGCTGAAGTGCATTGTGTAGAAAGTCTGCGACCTATTTGCACTGTCAGTTGCTACAGAGCTCCAAATTTCATGTGACCTCCCAATTGGCCCACATACAGTATGTACGCAGAGAGCTTCATGGAATTGGTTTCCATGGCCGATCAGCTGCATCTAAGCCAGGGGTGTCAAACTCGTTTTCATTGAGGGCCACATCACAGTTATGGTTGCCCTCAGAGGGCCACTTTTAACAATGAGTTTGTGTGTGTATATGTGTATATATATATATTTATATATGTGTATACACAGACAGACAGACGTGGTCAAATCTGACCACCAAAAATTTCTGCAGAAGGTCTTATCTTTGTCCATGTGATGTCAGATTAAACAAAAATTGAGCTGTTTGGCCACAATACTCAGCAATATGTTTGGAGGAGAAAAGGTGAGGCCTTTAATCCCAGGAACACCACGCCTAGCGTCAAGCATAGTGGTGGTAGTAGCATGCTCTGGGCCTGTTTTGCTGCCAATGGAACTGGTGCTTTAAATGGGACAATGAAAAAGGAGGATTACCTCCAAATTCTTCAGGACAACCTAAAATCATCAGCCCGGAGGTTGGATCTTGGGCGCAGTTGGGTGTTCCAACAGGACAATGACCCCAAACACACGTCAAAAGTGGTAAAGGAATGGCTAAATCAGAATTAAAGTCCTGACTTAAACCCCATTGAGAACATGTAGACAATGCTGAAAAAAAAAAAAAGTCCATGTCAGAAAACCAACAAATATAGCTGAACTGCACCAATTTTGTCAAGAGGAGTGGTCACAAATTCAACCAGAAGCTTGTGGATGGCTACCAAAAGCACCTTATTGCAGTGAAACTTGCCAAGGGACATGTAACCAAATATTAACATTGCTGTATGTATACTTTTGACCCAGCAGATTTGGTCACATTTTCAGTAGACCCATAATAAATTCATAAAAGAACCAAACTTCATGAATGTTTTTTGTGACCAACAAGTATGTGCTCCAATCACTCTATCACAAAAAAATAAGAGTTGTAGAAATGATTGGAAACTCAAGACAGCCATGACATTATGTTCTTTACAAGTGTATGTAAACTTATGACCACGACTGTATACAGGTAAAAGCCAGTAAATTAGAATATTTTGAAAAACTTGATTTATTTCAGTAATTGCATTCAAAAGGTGTAACTTGTACATTATATTTATTCATTGCACACAGACTGATGCATTCAAATGTTTATTTCATTTAATTTTGATGATTTGAAGTGGCAACAAATGAAAATCCAAAATTCCGTGTGTCACAAAATTAGAATATTACTTAAGGCTAATACAAAAAAGGGATTTTTAGAAATGTTGGCCAACTGAAAAGTATGAAAATGAAAAATATGAGCATGTACAATACTCAATACTTGGTTGGAGCTCCTTTTGCCTCAATTACTGCGTTAATGCGGCGTGGCATGGAGTCGATGAGTTTCTGGCACTGCTCAGGTGTTATGAGAGCCCAGGTTGCTCTGATAGTGGCCTTCAACTCTTCTGCGTTTTTGGGTCTGGCATTCTGCATCTTCCTTTTCACAATACCCCACAGATTTTCTATGGGGCTAAGGTCAGGGAAGTTGGCGGGCCAATTTAGAACAGAAATACCATGGTCCGTAAACCAGGCACGGGTAGATTTTGCGCTGTGTGCAGGCGCCAAGTCCTGTTGGAACTTGAAATCTCCATCTCCATAGAGCAGGTCAGCAGCAGGAAGCATGAAGTGCTCTAAAACTTGCTGGTAGACGGCTGCGTTGACCCTGGATCTCAGGAAACAGAGTGGACCGACACCAGCAGATGACATGGCACCCCAAACCATCACTGATGGTGGAAACTTTACACTAGACTTCAGGCAACGTGGATCCTGTGCCTCTCCTGTCTTCCTCCAGACTCTGGGACCTCGATTTCCAAAGGAAATGCAAAATTTGCATGGTTGGGTGATGGTTTGGGGTGCCATGTCATCTGCTGGTGTCGGTCCACTCTGTTTCCTGAGATCCAGGGTCAACGCAGCAGTCTACCAGCAAGTTTTAGAGCACTTCATGCTTCCTGCTGCTGACCTGCTCTATGGAGATGGAGATTTCAAGTTCCAACAGGACTTGGCGCCTGCACACAGCGCAAAATCTACCCGTGCCTGGTTTACGGACCATGGTATTTCTGTTCTAAATTGGCCCGCCAACTCCCCTGACCTTAGCCCCATAGAAAATCTGTGGGGTATTGTGAAAAGGAAGATGCAGAATGCCAGACCCAAAAACGCAGAAGAGTTGAAGGCCACTATCAGAGCAACCTGGGCTCTCATAACACCTGAGCAGTGCCAGAAACTCATCGACTCCATGCCACACCGCATTAACGCAGTAATTGAGGCAAAAGGAGCTCCAACCAAGTATTGAGTATTGTACATGCTCATATTTTTCATTTTCATACTTTTCAGTTGGCCAACATTTCTAAAAAATCCCTTTTTTGTATTAGCCTTAAGTAATATTCTAATTTTGTGACACACGGAATTTTGGATTTTCATTTGTTGCCACTTCAAATCATCAAAATTAAATGAAATAAACATTTGAATGCATCAGTCTGTGTGCAATTAATACATATAATGTACAAGTTACACCTTTTGAATGCAATTACTGAAATAAATCAAGTTTTTCAAAATATTCTAATTTACTGGCTTTTACCTGTATATTGTCCAGGGTGTACCCCGCCTTCCGTCCGAATGCAGCTGAGATGGGCTCTAGCATCCCCCGCAACCCCGAACGGGACAAGCGGTAGTAAATGTATGTATGTATATATATATATATATATATATACATATACAGTATATACACACACACATACATAAACAATATTTTTTTACATAAGCTGCAAAAAAATAATTGTAATTTTATTTTAAAAACTGGCAGCTCAGTTACCAGAATTTGACAGTAAAAGGATTTTTTTCTTACAGCATATAAAAAAATCTAATAAATGGGATGGAAGGGAAAAGCGGTAGAAAATTGATGGAATTGAATGGAGAAACAATACCACTGTTCCAGCGGCTAAATTCAAGCAACAGAGTTGCCAGTTTTTTTTTACTGTAAAATCTTAAGTTTTTTTTGTTTGTTTTTTTAATGTTTTAGTGTCTTACTGTGTATGGAAAAAAACTGTACCAAAGTTGATTTTACAGTAAAAAAAAAAACATAACCATATAATCTATTGGCAGCACGGTGGGAGAAGGGTTAGTGCGTCTGCCTCACAATACGAAGGTCCTGAGTAGTCGTGAGTTCAATCCCAGCCCCGGGATCTTTCTGTGTGGAGTTTGCATGTTCTCCCCGTGACTGCGTGGGTTCCCTCCGGGTACTCCGGCTTCCTCCCACATCCAAAGACATGCACCTGGGGATAGGTTGATTGGCAACACTAAATTGGCCATAGTGTGTGAATGTGAGTGTGAATGTTGTCTGTCTATCTGTGTTGGCCCTGTGATGAGGTGGCGACTTGTCCAGGGTGTACCCCGCCTTCCGCCCGATTGTAGCTGAGATAGGCTCCAGGGCCCCCCGCGACCCCGAAGGGAATAAGCGGTAGAAAATGGATGGATGGATATAATCTATTGTCAATTGTACAGTCTACAATTTGATAATTCGTTTTGAAATCATAAATCTAGCAGATTAAAGTACAGTATATATCTTTATTTTAACAATTATTTTTTGGAATAGAAAAAATATTTTGATTTTGATATGGCATTTTAAAAGCATGCAGTACATGCAATTGCATGCAGTACATGATTTTTAATGTCAAAAGAGAGAGAACAAATATATTTAGTAAGAAAAGATTAAGCATTTTGTTCACGCATATTATTTCCAGGCTTTTGCAGGCCACAAAAAATAATGTGGCAGGCCAGATTAAGCCCCCGGGCCTTGAGTTTCACACCTGTGATCTAAGCCATACATCACCAAGTCAGATGCAGTGGTGTAAAGCACGTCGCCACTGGACTCTAGAGCAGTGGAGATGCCTTCTCTGGAGTGATGAATCACACTTTTCTATCTGGCAATCTGATGGACCAGTCTGGGTTAGAGGTTGCCAGGAGAACGCTACATTTCAGACTGCATTGTGCCGAGTGTGAAATTTGGTGGAGGGGGAATTATGGTGTGGGGTTGTTTTTCAGGAGTCGGGTTTGGCCCCTTAGTTCCAGTGAAAGGAACTTTCAATGCTCCAGGATACCAAAACATTTCGGACAAGTCCATGCTCCCAACCTTGTGGTAACAGTTTGGAGCGGGCCCCTTCCTCAAAGCAAGGTCCATAAAGACATGGATGAAAGAGTCTTGTGTGGATGAACTTGACTGGCCTGCACAGAGTCCTGACCTGACCCCGATAGAACACCTTTGGGATGAATTAGAACAGAGACTGAGAGCCAGGCCTTCTCGGCCAACATCAGTGTGTGACCTCACCAATGCGCTTTTGGAAGAATGGCGGAAAATTCCTATAAACACACTCCGCAACCTTGTGGACAGCCTTCCCAGAAGAGTTGAAGCTGTAATAGCTGCAAAAGGTGGACCGACAATAATATTGAACCCTATGGGTTAGGAATGAGATGGCACTTCAAGTTCATATGTGAGTCAAGACAGGTGGCCAAATACTTTTGGCAATATAGTGTATCTGAAAATGAGTAAGAAGAAGCAAAGCTTATTTAATCCTACCCCTTTCCGCTTCATAGCAGTTACTTGCACATATTCACTTCCTGTTCTCAACCTGTAGCACAATTTCTTAAGTCAGTTAGTATCCACTTAATGAGACGAATATCTTGTTTTCAATTAAACTCTTAGGTGCTTTCTGAATTGGAGCTAGGGAGTGTTAGGTGTGGCTTTCTGTGTATGGCATTTTTGTTTGAGGTGTCAGCAGAAAAGAGCCAGACTTGTGATGTAGTTACACTGTAGTTTATTCATTCATACAAACTCAAATGCGAGCTGCTGTCCCGCTATGGAGGGAAGCCCAAAGGCCTTGTAGTGTCACCGTAAAGTGTTCCCATCAATCAACCACATTTAAAAAAAACATACAAAGTAATTGCACAAGTTGATGTACGTTTGACGTACAATCGGTTTCCCTTTTAACACTGAACCATGAGGAAATGTTTGGGTTATAAGGCGAAGGGGGGCATAAACATCATCTGACATAGCCAGAATTGTTGATGGAATGCGGGTTTCAGTCAAGATTGCAGCAGGATTACCTCCACTAATCTTACCATAAAATGTTCATATCCAACATTTGATTATTAGCGTTGCAAAACAAATGCAATTAACTACAGTACAAGAAAGAAATAAAAATTTTGGAATGCATAACTATGATAACTGTAAGGCATATTTGGTTTTGGTGTCAAGCGTGGTGAACTTCCTGTCAGACGGACGTTCCCTCCTTCAAGCCCGCAAGCTCTCCCTGAACAGATAAGATCAGGTGAGGCAAATGGAGCGGAGTCTTGCTGTGTACAAACATGCGCTACCTTGTCATCCTGGTGCTCCTGTAGTGTTTTCACCGTCTCCCTCTCTTTGGTCAGCTGCTCCTGAGTCGCTTTGAGAAGTTGCTGGAGTTTGGTGGCTGCCTGGCCAAGATCTTTGGACAACTTCTTCTCTTTCTCCAACCGCTCCTGAAGACATAAAAGGGAAACGTATATCATTAATTTTCTAAACGCGCAAATCGGTTGAGGGTCGCGGGTGAGCTGGAGCCCATCCCTCGGACCGATCAGCTCAGCACAACCTCTGTTCACAAACTTAATTGGTTCTTGAACGTGGTTCGGAACTAGCACATTTCTCAATAAAAAAAACAATGTAGATTAAAAAAAGAGTTCCGGTTTCAACAACATCCAAATTTTGGTAAAAGTCTTTACATTTTGAACACAATATAAAGCACTATACACTACCGTATATCAAACAAACATAACCACTTTCTATTTAATAAAGTCAAAACAACAACTACCTGAACGATCATTTGCAGCCGCTCTGATTGATTGATTGAGACTTTTATTAGGAGGTTGCACAGTGAAGTACATATTCCGTACAATTGACCACTAAATGGTAACACCCGAATAAGTTTTTCAACTTGTTTAAGTCGGGGTCCACTTAAATTGATTCATGATACAGATATATACTATCATATATACTATCATCATAATACAGTCATCACACAAGATAATCATCAAGGTGTATACATTGAATTATTTACATTATTTACAATTCAGGGTGTGGAGGGGGGGGGTTAGGTTTGGTTGTTATCATCAGTCATCAACAATTGAGAACAGAGAAATGGATATTGAAACAGTGTAGGTCTGACTTGGTAGGATATGTACAGCAAGTAGTGGACATAGAGATAGAGAGAGATCTGAAGGCATAAGAGAAGTATCTACATTTGATTGTTTACATTTGATTATTAACAATCCGGGGAGGGTGTTAGTTTAGGGTTGAAGTTGCCTGGAGGTGTACTTTTATTGCGGTTTTGAAGGAGGATAGAGATGCCCTTTCTTTTATACCTGTTGGGAGCACATTGCACATTGATGTGGCATAGAAAGAGAATGAGTTAAGACCTTTGTTAGATCGAATCTGGGTTTAACGTGGTTAGTAGAGCTCCCCCTAGTGTTGTGGTTATGGCGGTCATTAAGGAAGTAGTTTGACATGTACTTCGGTATCAGGGAGGTGTAGCGGATTTTATAGACTAGGCTCAGTGCAAGTTGTTTTACTCTGTCCTCCACCCTGAGCCAGCCCACTTTGGAGAAGTGGGTAGGAGTGAGGTGTGATCTGGGGTGGAGGTCTAGAAGTAATCTGACTAGCTTGTTCTGGGATGTTTGGAGTTTAGATTTGAGGGTTTTGGAGGTGCTAGGGTACCAGGAGGTGTTTAAGTCGGGGTCCACGTTAATCAATTCATGGTACAAATATATACTATCAGCATAATACAGTCATCACACAAGCCGACATGCAATCACACTGTCACTAGTACTGTGGTGCACTCAGTCTGAAATCACAAATCTCTGACTTGTAACAGCCAGGTAGCTACAATGATTAGAAAAAAAAAAACGAAAAAAAAAAACTAGGAGTGAAGGGGGTGAGGGCAGTGTCGACAACGCTGTGGATGCTACCTGTATGTTTCAAGCCAAACATTGCTTGTCCATTGCTTTCTTTGGAGAAAAAAGGCTAAAAACACTTAAAAAGCACAACAAGTAGCAATTAGCACAGGAGCTAACAACACTGCTCTGCTGCCTGAATGAGTAGTGATTAGCCCGCTCACAATGGATGTGCTGCCGGGGACAAAATGGCTGCTCTGCAAGGCACGCAATCGGTGGATGAAACATTCGTACACAAAGACGAGGTTCATACAACAAAATATTTATATTTGGTCTGTGGTTTGTAAATTGAGGTTCCCCTTGTACAGTATTTGTTACACTTCACTATGGACAACTTACAATCAACACTTTGAGGAGGGATAGAAAAACAGGCTTTGCTACACATCTATAATCGTGTACCAACTATATCTGGCAGTCATTTCCAGACATAGCAACTGTTTTTCATTATTTTGTTACCGTATTTTTCGGACTATAAGTCGCAGTTTTTTTTCCATAGTGCTCCAGTGCGACTTATATATGTTTTTTTCCTTCTTTATTATGCATTTTCGGCAGGTGCGACTTATACTCCGGTGCGATTTATACTCCGAAAAATACGGTACTCTTCCACAAACAAGTTAACCTAGCATGATGTTGCTGTTCAAATCTGGCTTCGGTAATGTTAGCAATGTAGCTCACAAAGCTATGCTCGTGTTGCTAACGTTTGTGTCCTCCTCTCCTCCTTACTGTTGCGTTGTTTGCGATACATCTTATCTATAAATGTTGGACAGGTGCAGGGTTACCGTGTATGATAGCCAGAGACAGGCGTGAACAAAACCAAACAGGACATAAAGTTCCTCAAGTTTTCCAAGGGCGTAAAAACTTTTGAATTCATACTTTTTTTGCTCAGATTTCTCAATAAACCTAATACATTTTCTAATAGATATGTTTTAGTTTTGATCCTTTTTAATGAATTTTGATCAGATCACAGGTTTAAATTCATAAAATAACTCATGTTATACTAATTAAAATTTTGACATTGGAGGATGTCAAAATCAAATAAAAACATTACATGTTTGGTATTTTTGTTTAGGGCTCAAGTTGGTTGATGGATATGAGCAAAGAAAGTATCTGCTGCTCACTGCTCCCCTCACCTTACCATTAATTGATTAACGTGGACCCCGACTTAAACAAGTTGAAAAACTTATTGGGGTGTTACCATTTAGTGGTCAATTGTACGGAATATGTACTGTACTGTGCAATCTACTAATAAAAGTTTCAATCAATCAATCAATCACCTCCCAGGAGGTGAACAAGGGGATGCATGGGTCAAATGCAGAGGTTAATTTCACCACACCTAGTATGTGTGTGTGTGTGTGACTATCATTGGTACTTTAACTTTAAAACAATTATGAACCAAAATGTTTTAATGCCCCCTTTGAAAAAGGGAGGACTTTTATGTCCTGTCTGGCTTTGGGGTATTGTTGAATAAACTGCCAGTGTATCGTACACCTGTGAAATAATTGGACATTGACTTTTGACTCCAATGACAAAATCATGTATAATGGAGTAACAAAATGTAAAACAAAATGAAAAACAAAAAAAGTCAGCCTTTGTCCGCTGAGGGTTAATTGTTGGGATATATGGGACTGTGAGATGAACAATACTAGATGTTCTAAAGACTACTACATTGTTTGGATGATGTATTTGAGATTATGACCACACCTTGAGCTGGACGACATCTTCTGTGTTGCCCTCTGGCGACTCCGCAGAAACCTTAAGTAGATCTAGCTGAGCCTGAAGTTCTGTGATAGTCGCCTGGGCCTGCAAGGAATCGCCACAACAGTGGTTAGGTTAGCGCATGTCGTCGCTGCAGCTACTGGAGTCATTTTTTTGTTGCTTCTGGTTTAACTGGGACAGAACCTGGTGACACACAAAGCGACTATAAATAAAGACACCTACAATACAGGCATCTGTGTGTTAGTCAGCAAACATTCTTGTGCCACACGTCCGCACACCAAAGCTGCTCGACCGGTTAGTTCTGCCTTCGAGCGTAAGGCTCATGTTAAACAGCTCGGATGATGTTCGCAGTCATTTCAACAAAGGAGAAGAGGGGGAAGCGATAGCATGCGAAAACTTAAAGGAGGGTTGAGAAAGAGCTGTGGTTAGTTGTGAGCTCATATGGTTAGCGTCAAGAACTACTGTGTCGCAGATGTACTAGGCATACTGAAAACAATACTTCGTTAGGGAGTCATCTGGATCAGGGCCGTAACCAGGATTTGACAAATACCGAGGTCAAAGAAAATGGTGGTCCAAGAGGAGCTTTGAAAGGCTGAAATCACGGGTTTTCCCAGTACCATTAAAAATAATATTACCTTGAGCAGCACAATGAACAATCCACTTTTTTAATTACTATGCTGAAGTTAAGCGTATTAAACAATTTCAACACCATTAAAACATAAATATGGGAACTCCCGACCTTCTGCTTTGAAGTACATGTCCTTGTCAGGCGCACCACAAGGGCTACCGGAAGTAATGGGAGAAATATATCTTAATATTCTAATCAGTGACAGCGGATGACGTGTCTGGGAATACAATTAAGTTAAAATTTCATATGAAGCACCTGGTCATTCAATAATGTACATTTGACACGGGCTTCTTCACACAAAACGCCCCCCACCCGACCTTATACGGACAGCGAAGCTCTACGCACAAGGCGTGTTCTGTGTGTAGGGCGGGGCGGCACCTGACTGACATGACAGTATTATACCAACAGCTAATCGCATTCAGGTAACACCATCATTGCAGAGACATCAGCATAATTTCATGTTAACATTATGTTGACGGCACATTTCAGATCGGATGATGTTTAAAGTAAAAGTGGACTTAATTCTGTAACAATTTTGTCTGGAGTTGTATTGAGTTTAGCTGTGCATGACCAAAGATCGTATATTGCGATAGGATGATCTACCACATTGTGATGTACAGCGCACACAATGTCCCACACAAAGTATCGTATTTTTCGGACTATAAGTCGCAGTTTTTTCATAGTTTAGCCGGGCTCCAGTGCGACTTATATATGTTTTTTTCCTTTTTTATTATGCATTTTCGGCAGGTGCGACTTATACTCCGGTGCGACTTATACTCCGAAAAATACGGTATATTTGCTTTCAGTTATATCATCTTCTTCTAAAAAAAAATACAGAGGACATGACCTCAGTGTCCCCAATGGTAGTTACGGCCATGATCTGGATGTGCATCCATGTTCAAAAATATTCTCTTTAGCTACTCGACAAAAAGTAGAGCTGGAAGAAGAAGGGAGAGTGAATGAATGTCCAGTACACAGTACTGTGCCTGGTGCCACAAGGGTGCCCTGTGACTCTCGCACCCTGACCTGACTGGGGTGAGCCTCAGTGGGGCCATTCTGTTCTCGCTGACCACTCATGGTGATTGGGCTCAGTTGCTCTTTGACCTGAAATAGGAAGCCGTTGCTCGTCACTGAATACATCACTTCCAGTCGCAAACGCCACCGGCACTCCGGCGAGCTTCTTGTCCGCATTAAGGAGGGACGTCTAGAAGGGTGTGTTCACACTGGACGCGTTTGGTTAGAACTCTGGTTCACTGGTACTTTTTTTTTTTTTGTGATATCTGAGTTGGTAAAAATTCAGTGCTTTAAAAAAAAAAAAGATTTGTAATTAAATATTCTAATTCAGTGGTTCTCAAACTTTTTTCACCAAGTACTATCTCAAAAAACACTTTGCTCTCCAAGTACTACCATAATGACCAACATTAAAATACAATAGTGTAGTATGCCTAAATATTCATTAAAAACAAGGCAGAGCTTTTATTAAACAAGTCAATTTAATATTTATTGCTACTGTAACATTACACACAGTTTGAACAGTAACACTGTGTTTAAATATTTGTTGAAGTGATTCTTTGGCGTATCACAAAATGGAGACCGCATACCACTATTGGTGAGCTTACCACAAGTTGACAATCACTGCTCTAATTAATCTCTTTTTTTTTTTAATGTAACCTAAAAAAATGCCAATAAAAAGCCCTTAACTTCAAGTATTTTCATTTAAATTACATTAATATTAAGATTGGTATTTAAACAAACAAAAAAAATCCTCCTAAAGTAATTTACAGACTTGAAAAGAAGTGGCCTGTTTTTACTAAAATAAAACATCAGCTCCTTATAAAATGCTCAAGTTTACACAACAAAAAACACTTTTCTGAGCAGTAAGTATTGAATGTTTAGCTTTTTTCTCTGCTTCAGATAATATAAAGTAAATAAAACAGAGCCATCAATCAGTGCTAGCATATGTAAAATAGTGGTTTAAGAGAACATATTTAACCTACCAGTATTATTGTTTATATTGGTCACAATTGCATGTTGAACTTTGCAAAACAGATCAGGGTTTGGTTTTGATTGGCTTTCCTGACATACTGTATGTTTTGTATTTATACATAAATGTGCAACATTGTCTCTTTTTTAAACATTCAATGATAAGAACATGAACTTATTGAATTACGAGCTTTGTTTTAATTTCGTCCAACGGCAAACGAGGCAGGCGTGCGCCTTTTGACACACATGGGGGATTAACACAACATTCTCCTTCATGTAAGGCTCTGATTATAAATATAATGTACACATCATTGTACATGTAATGTATCCCCATATCGATTTTAAAATATAATGTACATGTACATTGTACACGTAATATATCGCTGTATTGATTCTTAAATGTGTGAGAAATATTAATATTGGTTAGTTTAAAACACACTCGGAATTGACGCCATTTATCCAAAACTTGTGTAATGAATGGTTGCACGTTACGTGTGAAAAATTAAAAAAAACTGTCTACTCTACCCTAAAAACAATACATCATTAGAACTTGGAAGTATCAAAAGTGTGTTGATGGTTTGTATATGTTTATTATAAATATTTTACAGTATTTGTTATATAAAAATTCACACTATTTTAAGCTGCTAACATCAGTTTTGTGACAGAGTGAGTTTTTATTTTATTTTCCATGGCTTCACATTATCTTTGTGCCACATTGCGATAATGCTGTTGCTCTCAGTCAAGCATGTCAACTGTGATTAAAAAAACAGAACAAATGTAATCAATGAATTACAGCTAACATGATAGTTTGACATAAGTTTTTGTAGTTGCTTGGTTTGTGTTGAAAATATACCTCAAACAAGCTGCCCAATCAGGTTGCGACTTCCCTTTTTACTTGCCCAATTTGATGTTAAAGTGTAATGCAAAACATACCATGTATACTTCTCTGCTTTAATTCAAACCAGAGAACCAAACCATGAGTGTGAACACATCCTACATGAAACACAAATGTGCTGGCATTTGCCAAAGTACAACAAATCACCTTTAAAAGCTCCTCCTTGTGCGCCTGGGCCTCCTTGTGGGCCAAGCCCAGCTGGCTCTGACTCACAGACAGCTGCAGCTTTAACTGAACACACAGGACACGTCACATGGTTAAATGTATGAAGCTTCTGCAAACATCTTTTTTTAGAAAATCTACCTGTTCCATCTCCTCGGCGATGCAATGGTTGTCTGACTGCTTCTCCAGCTGTGCTTCCAGAAGCAGCATCTGCTCTTTCAGCTGCAAGAGATAAGCGGTTTTCCTCTGAATGATGATCAGATAAACATTATATGTACTCTAAAAAGGGGGGGTGGGAGGGAAAGAGTCCTAACCTGCTCTATACTTTGTTTTTCTGACTCCATCATGTGGACCTTTTCCAAAGCCTGGTCGCATGGAAGTAATGATACAGTAAAGAGTATCAGTACAGTTCCCGGGGGGGACTAAGGAGATTACAGGTAAACTTTGCTTACTGCTCTCAGCTGCTCCTCTGAGCTAGCCATCTTTGACTTCCACACCAGCTCCTCCTCTTCTACACTCTTTTGCAGATGTTTCAGCATTCCTTCCTGAAGAAAAGGGGGCCGAGTTGAGACAAAAAAGTTCCACACTTTAATCACAAAATATAATCTTTCTTCTACCGTTTCAGCCAAAACTGTCCTGTACTGTTCACAATCAGCTTGCAGGGAGCTGCGGGTCTCATCAGTCTCCATCTTTTCAAGCAACTCCTGAAACAATTCATAACATCAAATTAATCAAAAATAGTCTATGGCAGGGGTCGACAAACCGCGGCTCTGATGGATTTTTCACAGACACATTTTTTTCAATACCGAGTGCATTTGTGAAAAATAATTTCATCAATTCCGACTGTTTGTCAGGCTTTGGATGTGTAAAGCACAGGTGTCAATGTCATTTCATGTGGCCCCGTCACGTCATTCAATGTGGCCCGTCACTTCCTGCCAAATCATTCAATGTGGCCCGCCATTTCCCATCACGTAAATCAATTTGGTCCGCCTTTTTCTGCCACATCAACACTTTCTAGTGTGCAGTGCATATGCAGTCATATGCAACTGCATATGTGCTACACTATCTGATCATGAAACATTTTTTAAAGGTTATCAAAAATAAATACTTAATATCTGCTTGTCACCTTGACTTACATCTAGGGGTGTAACGGTACGTGTATTTGTATTGAACCATTTCGGTACGGGGTTTTCGGTTCGGTGGTGTACCGATCGAGTTTTCACACGAACATATTAAGTAGCCGCCTCCGCTTCCTTCTGCCTCTGTCTGTCAGTACTCTACACAGCACCCAGCATTGTCCCACCCACACAACCATCTGATTGGTTACAAACAGAGCGGTAACAGCCAATCAGCAGTGCGTATTCAGAGCGCATATAGTCAGTGCTTAGCGTTTAGCAGGTAAGCATCAGGCAGCGGACTCTCCCCAAATTATAATAAACACCTCCCAGTCAACTACTAGTAACATCACTATGAGCCCGTTGACCTTCTAGAAATATAAAAGGCAGTTCAGCTCGCTCGCAGTCCTGACTTGAGGTGAAGGCTAATTCGCTTTTAGCGTAACGTTAGCTCATTTTGCGGTGTGTGTGTGTGTGTGTGTGTGTGTGTGCGTGTGTTACAGACAGCAAAGCCCTGTCTGTCTGTTATTTCACTTTACCTTTTTCTGTGTTGATTGAGCTGTGTTGAAGCAGCAAAAAAGGACATTATATTAAATGAAGAGTTTCTGTCTCTGATAGTTGATATAATAATGTAACTGCATCATTAAGCCTACATAAACTCCATGGTGTTCAGGGATGAATAGTCTCTCCTATTGCTATTGTACCATTTCTTCAGCTATAGTTACATTAATCATTAGAAATGCAGCAGTCTAGTTTTGAATGGCAAGGTCCCTGCTATCACATGTTGATAAAAATATAACATTTACATAATAAAAATCAACTACAGGCTTCCCAAATGCTGTAATAAATTAAGCATGATGAGTTGATTTGAAACGGTTTAATGTTGCACTTTTTATATGTAGAAGAACATTTTTGTCATTGTATTTAATCTGAGCAACAACTTGAGGCAGTTTAATGTTGATTAACGTGGGCAGAATTATTATAGTGTTCCCAATGTTAAAAGGATAAAGCCATTGTTTACAAATTTGGTAAATAACCAAATAATTTATATTTTGTTGTTTTCTTACTGTACCGAAAATGAACCGAGCCGTGTCCTCTAAACCGAGGTACATACTGAACCAAAATTTTTGTGTACCGTTACACCCCTACTTACATCTGTTAGTAAAACATAAAATAATCAAAATCAGTTGCCTATGCAAACTCCAGACCATCTTTCTTATGTGGAAAAGGGGAACAATGGCTCTTTTAATAGTACAAGTTGCCGACCCCTGGTCTATGGTAATGGGAACTTCAAAAGATTGCAGCTTACTGGTGATGTTTGACTTGAATGAGATTGTTGGCTCTGCTGCTGGCTGAGAACCTCTTGAGCTTTCTGCGTAAAGGCTTGTAACCAATTTGGCTACACGGACAGAAAAATAGAAATAAATAAGTACATTTATAACCAGAATTAAAACTTCTCTTGTGGCATCAGCTTCATCTACCTGTTCGGTCTCTAAGGGTACAAGTGGGAAGAGTTTTTGCAGAGATTCTTTGGTTTCACTTTGAAAAGCTGCCATCTGGGCTGTAACAGCCTACAAATAAAAAACAAAATCAGCAGGGAGATAGAATGCCAAGTGTTCTAATGCAAGGTGTTCCAGTCATATTCACTTCATTTTGCTTGGCTTCCCTCAGCTGATCTTGTAGTGACGCAACAAGAACCTCCTTCTCTGTCAGACTGCAAACAAACAAAAACATTCAAATCAAAATTCCTGACCGATTAACGTGTGACTGAGATTTTTATGCTGAAGTAAATCACCTGCTCTTTATTTGCTCTATGGAGCCAATTGATTGCTGAAACAGAAAGGGCATGCACATAAGCCAATGTGATTATTTCCTGTCCAGCGGGGAAGGTACAGTAATGACGTGTGCTTACTGCTGTGTTCTTAAGTTGTACGGTCTCTTCTTTGAGGTTTCTAAGTTCGTCTTGAAGCGAGGCGATAAGGCTGGAATCCTCACTAAAGAGATCGAGATCATGTCTAAACAATCAGCACATATTAAAAAGGTGAAGCAAGCACAAGTCCAGACGAAACATACCTTTTATTCCGCTGCTCCAACTCAGAAATCGTGTTCTCCTGAAAAACAGTTTGTAATTAGCAAGGCCATTTATAATTGAATGGTTTTGATAAATAAATAAAAACTGTTCCTCGAATCATCAAAGGTACATTATTGATAAAAAAATCACAGTATATCCGAAACACTTACAGCAGCCTCCTTTTTCATTAGCAATTGCTTTAGCTCGTCGTGGAGCGTGTTCAACTGGCTGTCCCTCTCCTGCAGACTGCACATGGCATATAGAGTTAGTATTTGGGGAAAAGTCTCATCCAAGTTTTATAAAACATGGTTACATTGACAAGTATGTCCTTTTTTCAAAATACATTTCAGCCCTGAGAAATAAATGGTTGACTCCTAAATTCAATATTAATATTAGCAATATTAAGTCCACACTTAAAATTTTTGATCTCATACTTCTAAAACAAACACTTGATCATAAATTAGTCATTTGTATTTGTTGACTTGTGTTTGTCTTGATAAGGACACAAGACAGTAGCAAACGACCGTAAGAAGTTGTGTAAGATATATTAATGACAAATATTTTGAAAATCTTTTGGGCAATTTTGAAGAAATGCTATCTTTTGCACTAATCTAATATATCTTGCAAAAATGTAGCTTAATCCAGATTATTCCACTCTAGAATAATTTAATACTAAAAACAGTGGAACCTCCTTGTACGAAACTTTCAATTTACGAATCACAAACTGAATAAAAATATGCCGCGGTGTACGAAACTTGTCACAGTGTACAAACGTTTCATCCACCTATTTTGTGCCTCGCAGCCATTTTTTGGCAGTTTGATCTCCCTCCAGGGATAGTTCAGTCAGCAATACAGTGCTGTCTTTGGCTACTGTACTCAGTGCAGGATGTTTTTTTTAATTTATTTTTTTAAAGCCTTTTTACAACATTTTTGTAGTTTGGGACGACGTGGCGCGGTGGGTAGAGCGGCCGTGCCAGCAATTTCAGGGTTCAATCCCTGCCTCTGCCATGCAAGTCACTGCCGTTGTGTCATTGGGCAAGACATTTCACCCTTGCTCCCAGTGTGTACGAATGTGTGGTGGTCGGAGGGGCCGTAGGCGCAAACTGGCAGCCATGCTTCCGCCAGTCTCCCCCAGGGCAGCTGTGGCTACATAATGTCACTTACCACCACCAAGGTGTGAACGAGGAGTGAATGTATGATGGGTTCTCATTTCTCTGTGCGCACTTTTAATGTCTAGTGTATAGAAAAGCTCTAGATAAATCTAATCCATTATTATTAGTTATGCTAGCTCAATATGAGTCCAAAGAAAGCAACGGACAAGCGGTGTGTGGTTTGAAACATTCAGGAAGTTGATGTTGGAAAAAAAAAAAAAAAAGCTAAAGCTGTGATGCGTTTTAGAAATGAATGCACTGTCTGCTTAATATAAAAATATATATATATATATATATTTATATATATTAAATGTTATTATAAATGTGCCCATTATCCGACAGGCTTCACATTTACAATTGCACAGGGTGCAATCTGCTGGAAGGGGCGCCAAATTGCAAAATCTATAAATAAAAAACTCACGTAAATACAAATGAATGTATAATGAAACACACTCTGCACACTTATAAGGGAAGTTTACTTTTAAATTAACAATAAAATGTCAATACAGTATTAAAAGTCTTTAGGGCAGGTGAGTAAGTATTTGTGAAAGACTGTAGTCATGGGCAAACTTACCATTAGGCAAACACAGGCAGTTCCCTGGGGCCCTCAAACGTCTCATAAATACGATTTATAAAGAAGTATCGTATTTAAAACACATTATTTTTGTCTTAATTTGTGGGCTTAAACACACACCATAATGCTCACTCAATCATGATTGTTTCAACAGCTCTCCCTGCTTCCCGTGCTGTGAACTATTCCATGTTACTTCGGATACGTTCCGAAACACTTATTGGCGCGGTTTTGAGAGTTTAATTTATAAAGACCAGAAGAGAAGAAGGCGAGAAGAAAACAGTTTTATCAAAACTAGCCGAGGTGTCAACTGTCAAGCTTTTTCTAGGTGACAGCGAATAAGGTGTACAACAGCAGCAGTCAGCAGCAGCACTGCTATCTTTTCATCGCAAGTAAGGGAGTATTAAACCCTCCACATAGTAAAGGATTGTAAGACGAGGGCCTTGTAACATGTAGTGCAAGCAAAGCAGAAACTTGAAAGGCATTTCTTTGTTGTCAGCTTCGTCTAGAGGAGTCTAGTTTCCATGCGACCGTCGTCAAGAGCTCCTTTTTACGCACCAAAACTTTCGGCTTCACAGCAGTAACTGTGTATGTCACATCTGGTCAAAAATTGTGTCAGAGAAATGGTGACAATTTATTACCGGTAAACGATTTTAGTTTCTCTAAGTTACAGTAAAAGTTGAGATCAGTGACAGAAAAAACCCCAAATGATTAATATGAAGCTTGCATGATGGTTCCTAGCAACCAATGGTAAAGTGCACTACATTAACAAGTTTCAGTTATTTTCTCAGAGTCATTATTTAAATAGCTTATATTTTTTCTTTCGCTTGTTGTGTTGCAAATGTATTGTCTTTACATTTTAAATTATACAGGTGGGGGAGTGCAAAGTCCACTACATTCTGGGGCGTCAAATGATGGCGTTACTACATTACATATATACTTACAGTGTATATATAAAACCTTAATGGAGGTGTTTGGATGTTTTTAGGAGATTTTATAGGCAGAATAGAGCGACTCACATAGGCTTCATTGTAAGTGGACTTTTCATCGCGTTTATTTACTATTTAAAATGCATTAAAAAAAAAAGAAAAACAAACGTGTTCTCTTACATGAGGATTGTGAATGATAGGCAACATTTTTTTTAAAAACATGCAGTTCCTCTTTAAATAGATACTTAATCCAAATATTGACTTTTGTTGCCAGTGGAACACATTATTCACATTTACATTGTTTCTTATGGAAACATTTTCTTCAATATATTAACTTTTCTATTAACGAACTCTGTTCAAGAATCAATTAAGTTTGTAAATGGAGGTTCCACTTTACTTTCAACTGATACATTTTCTCGCAAAGTTTTAGTCTACCACTTTTTTGTGTATTTTGTACCTGAAATACATGTATAAATATTCACCAAATTAAAAAAAAACATAAATTTGGCTGGAGTTGGAATATTTATGGGTTTGATTGTATGCATTCGATGCACTAAATCAGTGGTTCTCAATTTTTTTTCACCAACTTGGCTATCCAAGTACCACCACAATGACCAACAAAATAATACAGTAGAGTAGTGGGCCTAAGTATTCATTAAAAAATAGATAATTTATTTAACAAGTATATTTAATATTTTTGGCCACTGTAACATTACACACAGTTTTAACAGTAACACTGTGTTTGAATATAAAAAATAAAACACTGTACTTTAATCAAGTGATTCTTCGGCATACCACTAGATGGAGCCCGCGTATAACTAGTGGTACCTGTACCAGTTTGGGAATCACTTCACTGAATACATCAAGACCAGTTATAAAATAGGAAACAAACATGTACCTGAGCTTTAACTGTTGTAGTTCTGTAGCATTTGCCTGTGGAGTAAAAAAAAAAATTATGAAAATAAATGAATAGTCACAGTAAATAAATCAAACTCTCACCTGGTCATGATCCTGCTCTTTTTTATTCTGACTGGCCTCCAGTAATGAGTTGATGGATGTCAACTGCTGCACAAGCTGTTGTTTCTCAACTTGTGATTCCTGCAGCTGAGCATTGAGAGCGTCCACCTGAGCAGAGCGCTCCTTGACCTCCGTCTCCAGGTGGCCAATTTGTACCTGAAATTCTGCATGGAGAAAGTCGGCTCATTATTAAACAGCTCCTAAAAACATAATTTAGCATAATTTGTCGAATGGTTGCTTCCGCTCGCATAAAGATCATCCACTTGATCAAATAAACGCTAATGTAGCCTCCGGATTTAACCATTGCAGACAACGAGTACTCATTGTAGTTGAGTAAATAAAGTGGCTACTACATGATAAAATATGACACAACAAACAAGTAAAAAATACAACAACCGCACTGTTCATTCTCCATTCATTCAATTTCTAATCTAACCTGAGAGTGTGCTGCTGTCCTGCTGGGCTTTTTTCAAAGAGTCTTGCAGGTTGATGTTTAGAGTCTGTGTTGTTCTCATCTCCTCACACACCTCCTCTAGTTTCCTCTGCAACACTTGCTCGCTCTCTGCATGACTGGCCTGCCAATAATACAAACAATTTAAAATGGTGCAACAGCAGATGGCAGTTAATATTCAATGCGTCCTTCCTGGATTCAAACTCAAGCACTTAATTTGGAGACTTTTCCTGTGCCTACTACTTTGTTGAATTGCATAATTGCTCAAATCCAAAATAAAAAAAACATTACTGAATGAGCTTTGACACGACACATTAATGGACATGTATTAGTATGCCAGCATACTAAGTGTTGACTAAAAGTATAAATCATTGCATAATAGCCTGTTTAAAGACCTAAAATGTGTAGAAGGGGTGGAGTTAATGATTACCGAAACACCTGACTGCTGGTAAAAGCAGACTAACTTGCATCACATAAACAGAAACTGGCAACATTTCCAAAGTAGGTGACTAATTGAATGACAGAACAGGATGCACAGTTCAACAAGGCCTCGCACTGCCATTGTGTTGTGTTAGCGACAGTGTTGTTAGTGTTGTTATATGCTGAGAGATACAGTGAGCTTGAGCAAAGAGATGCTCAGACACGCACACATTCCAGCTGCTGCTGAGACACGGTTTCCTACTAGCTTTATCATTTGTGTATGTGTGCATTCCAGCCCAGCCTGAGATCTGTGCTTCCAGAGCAATTAAACTTGCTGTAACATTACCCAGTCAGATGACAGGAGGCAAAAGTCTAGGCATGTTGCAATTTAGAAAACAACATTTTGGAAATGTCTTAAAAAATAACTATAATAAAGGCCGAACCTGTAAAGCGGAGAGCTGCTTCTCAGTGGCAGAGACTTTAGCCTCCAAGCTTTTCTTCATGTGTTCATTGGTGTGCAGAATTTCACTCTTCTCTCCAAGCTCCTTGGTTAGTTTTCCACATTCCTGATGCAGTTTGGCTAGCTCTGCATTTTGTCTAGGGACAGAATCAAGTGTGAGAAAGGCGTTTTCACAACACATGTTTGTTCAAAAGTTTGGAACTCCGGATAGACTGTAAACACTGTACTTAATGTGCACTTACTTGCTCTCAGCCTGACTAGTGGCTTGGTTGAGGGCGTCGCGGAGAATAGAGTTCTCCTGCTGGAGACGGGCCAGCTGGGCATTGGGACCCTTTTCAAGTTGGTCCTGCAGGCCGAGAATCTAGCAGATAGTATTGAAGTTTTGTTTGTAATCTTGAATCGACGCACAAATGTTGACGCTACACTGGTAAATCACACTATTATGTTGAAAGACTAACTTTTGCATTGAGCTTCTGTGTTTGGGCTACATGGTCCTGGTAGCTGGCCTGCATGCGAGCTTGCAGAGCAATCATTTCCTGCTCCCTCTTGCTTAGCTGGGAACTCAGCCTAGTCTCCACACTAGCCACCTTGGACTTCTCAGCCGAAAGCTCCTAAAAGCAGACAACAATGAATTACAACTTTTTAAATGAGCAAAAATGCTTCGAATTTATGGATAGTCTCCATCAGGGTTATGGCGCCTCAATCCTGATAATTTTGCCCAGCTACAAATGATGTTGCGTGTTTATTGAGTATGCATTATACACTATAGCAAAACGGCACAAGCCTACGATTTCCAGGACATCACTTGACCCAAATATGCATATATTGCATACATAATTTGTGTGCAAGATGTGTACTTTGTGCACTTAATATCTTAAAGCTCTTTCAGCAGACTTCGCAAGGAGAATCACATGAAGTGTTCATACACATTGTTGTCTACTCTCATAACGTGATGTTATGCTCAGCAAAACTAAGGTGAGCATCATCAAGGACCAATTATTACCATTCCTCTACTACCACCTAGAGGACAAAATAAGCAAGCCAATGTGTGTATATATACACAATATACTGTAACACTCACTGCTTTGACAAATGCATTTGTCTTGTATTTTACAGAATGCATTTTCAAATGTTGTGTTTACTATTTATTTTCACAACCATTCTGCTAGAACCTTTTCTAACTTTACACACAGCTTGTAATTTTTGATGTGATTTGTGTTACAGTTGTAGGTGCAACTGGACCAACCAAACCCATACAGAATTTGGACCTTGAGGAAAAGATTACCCTCATACCTTTGTGAGATCTCTCACACGGTTCTTTGCTGCAGAAGAGTCCTCTTGTTCGGCCGCCAGTTGTTTCTCCTTCTCCTCTAGTTGTTTCTTCAACATGGCCACCGGGTCTCCTTTCTGAGTGGCCTGCAAAAGCACATGAAGCACAGTAATGCTTAAGTGTCCCTCTTCATTAGGCAACCAAGCATCCAGTAGACCAAATCTAGTTCCATACCTTGTGCCAAGTATCCTGGATGATGCCAACTTTCTCAGACAGCATCTCGATGAGCCTGTGGGCTTCTGCCTCACTGAACACCATGCTACTGACAGTGGACACTAAAACCTTGTAGGGCAGGTGCAGTGGTGCCTCGGATGGATTCACTGCTGCCACTGTACAGGAGAAGGACAAAACAAAAAGTTGAGCTTTGAAAATAAATGATATAAGTCTGTGGCACCAGGCAAAAATAAGCCTGAGGATATAAGAACCGCACCCCCCCTGACTGCTCAGGGCCCTGGTAGACTTTTCTCGCTGGCAAAACAGGGCAGTCATGTTTAGACAGGCTCTGCCCGCCCACGTGCCAGAAAGACCCAGCACTGCTCTAACAGAGTATTATTTCTGAGTAATGTGAGTGTAACATACATGAGTCCAATGCGTCTGTAATATAGAGTGGATATAAAAAGTGTACACAGTTTTCTTTCTAAAACGTTAAAAGATTTAAGAAAAATAATGTTTTATTTTACTTACAGTGAAGCCATTCCTTTTGAAAGCTTCATCTGACGTATTTTATTGAATATTATATGAATATGCTGAGCTATCCAGCTCCACTACTCTTCAGTAGGTGGCGGTGTTGGGCGTTTGTTGAACCACAGTGCCATCATTTGTTGTTGCCCCTGATGTTTCTTTTTCTTAGTAGCACATGGTGGTTGTGTTTCTTTTTTCTAAATGCACATATTCTTGCAAAGTGCACATTTTTGTACTTTATCATGTACATTTTGTATATCTGAATTTTAATTTTAATTTATTTTTCCCATTTGGCTCATAAGATTGAGAGAGAAAAGAAAATTGACAATAAAGATGACTGACTTGAATAGGTTCTGTCGGATGTGGTTCATCACTTCCCTATTCGTCCCTATTGCAAATGGACTTTACCCAACTCTTTGCAAATTTTTGTAGGAAAAAATGTAGGTTTTCTGTAATCCCTCTATTAAACTAACCAATGATGGAAAATATGTGATGTATCATATTAAAACGGTATACAGTCGGGAAGGGATTCATTTGGCTCCATTCCTGGGTGAATCTCAAGTGAGAAGAAGGTGGGGGGTTAATTAATTTGCAATGCGGTCTGCTGAAAATGATTGAAAGAGCCATTCCACATAGCAACTGATCCTGTGGTCAAAGTTGGAATTGCCACAAAACACATTTTAAGATATTCTACATTTATTGCTGTCTGGCGGCTAAAGTGGATATTGTGCATGTCACGTTTCATGTGTCAGGTAAACCACGATGAATGGGGCCATATGAATCCTTTTCCTACTGTACCAACCAACAATCAAAATAAAACTGTGCCTTAGAGCAATATATATATATATATATATAAGGGTAAAGTGTCAAATCAATTTTCAGATGAATTGCTATTCTTATTTGTAACAATTCTTAATCGATTCGAAAAAAATTAAAAATTTTTTTTCCCCAATCTGTCCTATCCAGCCACTCAGGCAATTCATATTGTTGATGTAGAGGCCCTTATCTGCTGTACAGATTTACTTTAGAAAAGAGAAGTGTTGGATACTTCTCTTGTTACCTTGTTTGTATATGACTTTATTAAATGTTTAAGAAGCATTTTATTTAACAAAACCAGTTGTCTTTTAAGTAATATAGAAATTGATCAGAGTTGTTTGTCTTTTTTATGGAAAAATGTAGTTAATCCTAGAACTGGCGTCCAATATTATTAAAAAAGTATAGATTTTGAATCGAGAATCGTTTTGAATCGAGAATCGGTTCGGAATCTAATAGTTAGAATTAGAATCAAGAATCAAAACAAATCGAATCAAGTGGTACCCAAAGAGTCACAATTAAAAAAAAAATATTACTTCTCATTTTTAACCATCATAAAATCACGCATTTGCTAAGGTGTGAGGTCTGGTAGAATTGAACAAACTGTAGAGAACATTTCCATCATTTCAGTAGAACTGTGGCAAAATGGTCCATAGTCCAAAATACCTGTCTCACAAGTCGTAAACCTCGAGCTATGTTATATGAGAGCTATGTTAAAGTAGAAAAGACCACTAAACTGCTTATGAGCGACTTAAATGCTGCTTTGCTTCGCAAAAACATTTTAGAAAATGATGACCCCGAAGGGAATAAGCGGTAGAAAATGGATGGATGGATGTTTGGAATTAATTCTTCACAATAGGAGAAATAAAATTGGATAAATTCAAATGTTTATAATAATGCACTTACCAGTCTCTGACTTTTTCTTGGAGGCCTTCTTCTTGGGCTCCTGAGTTTTTGGTGCAGGAGCGATGGTCTGCTGCAATCCCACCGGGGGCACAGCCATGACGGGAACATCTTTAGTGACAGCTTCTAGTAGCGGGGCAGACTTGGTAGGTCCTGAAGACTTGGTTGGTGCTGCTGAGGCCTTAGCTGTGACCGCAGAAGACTTGGATGGGACTGAGGGGGTCTTCCCAGAGGGAGGGGCGGGCTTCACCGAGGTAGGGGCAGACTTGGCCGGGGCAGGCGCAGACTTGGCTGGGGCAGGCGCAGACTTGGCTGGGGCAGGCACAGAATTAGCCGATGCAGGTGCAGACTTGGTTGAAGGAGGGGAAGACTTGGAAGTGGAAGAAGCAGATTTGTTTGAAGTAGAGACAGGGGAGGATTTAGTTGCAACAGGGGCTGGACCAGATGCAGAAGATGGGGCAACTGCTTTAGTTGGGGCAGATTTCTTGGCCTGGATTGGAGCAGGAGCTGCTGAGAGTTTGACTGGCGCTGGGGCTGCAGCAAGTGGACTAGACTTCTTCTTTTTTTTTTTGTCTTTAGGTGAAGGTGCAGGTGAGGGCTCAGCAAGAGGTGGGGTTGGTTCCGCAGCTTTGGGCTGTGGGTCTGCGGGTGCAGGGATTTCAGTTGGTTTCACCTCAGTAGCTGGGACAGATTTGGGGGCAGGAACAGGAGCAGCGGCCACAATTGGGGCAGCAACAGGTTCAGGGACTAGATCAGCTTCACTAATCTCATCTGTTTTTTCTGATTCCGGGATCATTCCATTGGGTTTTTCATCCTTCTTCTTTGCACGGTTCTTTTTGTCAGCCGTTTTATCTTTCTTCTTTTTGTCCGTACGAGATGACTGTATCTTACCTAACTCCTTACGCTGTTTAGCCAGTACCTCTTCATAAGAGGTCTCCTTCATAGAGAAGGTGGAGACAAGAGCAATCCCAATTACAGAGATCACCATGAATCCACCAAAAACCATAATCCCGAGAGTCTGAGGGTCGTAGATATCCATTGTTCAATGTTTTTGTTCACCTAAAAAGAGGGAAAGACTTTTTAACATGTAATGGAAAGACAAAAAATTGTGGTACAGCAAGACCAAAACCCATAGCGAGTGGTGAAAACCCGGCAATATAAGACGCACTCATTACATGCCCATTTTTGATACTCTAGTCTAAACCAGGGGTGTCAAACTTGTTTTAATTGAGAACCACATCGCAGTTATGGCTGTCCTCTAAAGCCACGTTTTAACAGTGAATAACAGAAATCCGTATTTTAATACATATTTATTATATTTATAATTTAAAAAAAACATGTGAATTAAATACCTTCAATATTTTTTTTTTAAAAACAAACCATGTTGTAGCTGTTTTTAAAGTCAACTTTTCTATTTATATACTACTATTAGTTTATTGGGAGCAGAGGTGGGTAGTAACGCGCTACATTTACTCCGTTACATCTACTTGAGTAACTTTTGGGATAAATTGTACTTCTAAGAGTAGTTTTAATGCAACATACTTTTACTTTTACTTAAGTATATTTATAGAGAAGGAACGCTACTTTTACTCCGCTACTTTTACTCCGCTACTTTTATCTACATTCAGCTTGCTACTAATTTTTATCGATCTGTTAATGCACGCTTTGTTTGTTTTGGTCTGTCAGACAGACCTTCAAAGTGCCTGTCTTACTGGTGACGTTTCACTTCATTCCACCAATCAGATGCAGTCACTGGTGACGTTGGACCAATCAAACAGAGACAAATGGTCACATGACCTGACTTAAACAAGTTGAAAAACTTATTGGGGTGTTACCATTTAGTGGTCAATTGTACGGAATGTGTACTGTACTGTGCAATCTAATAATAAAAGTTCCAATCAATCAATCAAAAGTGTGAAGGAAAAAATATACTTTTTTTATTTCAACCGTACATCCCGTCAAAAGCCTCAAGACTGACCGCACATGAGGACGTTCCTGTCTTCACAATAAAAGTGCCGCTCCATCGCGCCTGCGCTTTCAAAACAAGAGTCTCCGAAAGCCAGCGCAAACAAGCTAGCAAGCTACGGAGTTTGACGCCAATATATTTCTTGTAAAGTGTATAAAAACGAATATGGAAGCTGGACAAATAGGATGCCAAAAACCCACCACTTTCATGTGGTATTAGACAGAAAGGAGGAACTTTTCTTCTCCTCCATTTGAAAACGTGGACATTATCATCACTACTGTCTGATTACAATCAATGCAAGTCATCAGAATCAGGTAATACACCAACTTATATTCTAGTCTTCATTAAAGAAAGGAATCTATATGTTAAACATGCATGTATATTCATTAAAACACCTTTAACATGTAAACAAAAACAGCAAAATAAATACATATAAATGATATACTGTATATATCAATGTATATATATATATATATATATATATATATATATATATATATATATATATATATATATATATATATATATATGAGTGTGTATGTTACTCATCAGTTACTCAGTACTTGAGTAGTTTTTTCACAACATACTTTTTACTTTTACTCAAGTAAATATTTGGGTGACTACTCCTTACTTTTACTTGAGTAATAAATCTCTAAAGTAACAGTACTCTTACTTGAGTACAATTTCTGGCTACTCTACCCACCTCTGATTGGGAGTAATAAAACGACATACTCTTGGCCGATACAACACAATTTAAATAGAAATTACCACAATATATTGCCAATCGCCCAGTTATGACTGAGATTTAATTACCGATATTGCAGTGGTTTTGTCAGAGCATGAACAACATGTTGCTATCCACAACTCACATTTAAAACATTTTGTTCATCTGCGATGCACTTTTTATTTTAGTATGCATTTCTTTCTTGTGCATTGCTTTTTTAATTTGAGCTATTTGAGTTACTTTGACAAAACAGAGAGGCTTTTTGTGTTGTACTTACATGACTAGCAACAAAGAAACTCATTTATTTAGGAAGAGCTCCACTCTCCACTTGTATTCATGATAATTTGTAGTCATGTGTCATTCAAAATGTTTGAATTGAACAACAAACACAGCGTTCAGGGAAATGTTCTTTGACCCTCAGGTGAGCTACTTAAAATCAGCTCACTCTGTACTGGTTGGAAACCCTTGTTTAAATAAACTCATGCATACTTTAACAGGTTAACACAATTGGAAAAACAGTTTTAACAAAAAAGAATACTATAAAATTAAAGGGGAACTACACTTTTTTTGGAATTATGCCTCGCATTCACAATCATTATCAAAGACACGACAACGGAGGGATTTAAAAACAAAAGCATTCTAACTTGTAAATAAAAGTCTCTTACAGGAGAGCCAATGGGAGGTCCTCTATTTCGCCAATAAAATCCAATAAATAACCATTCAGAAATCGGCAACAATACTCCATTTACATTTAGTGAATTGAATATTAATCAAGTATTAGTGATACTGTTATTATAAGCGCTAACGCAGACGAACCACAGTATCTATAGCGACGCCGGGATCACTACCGTGTGTCCCTATGTTTGTATGTCTCGCTTCCTTGCTCCCTGTTTATTCTAGATCATAAATCATGCATCTCACCTGGACAGAAGAAGTCTGAGGGCGTATTCTGACAAGTTGTTACACGTTGACAGCCATTTAGGCGAAAACGACATGAAAAGACGCTTGGTCCCCCAGGACCCCATGTCCCTGTTTCTTCGCGAGGATTATGAAACATTCTTCATTTGAATAGGAATATTTGAACATCCTAGCAGTCAGCATCTTAATGACAGCAGACATTGCACAGTAAGTGATGTTTTATTATTTTTGTTGGCTCTTCTGAAGTCTGCAGTGAGTAGTAATCAGTGATTAAGGGGGAAGAAAAGCAAATGTTGTGATGCGTGTTTTAATTTAATGTGCCGCGTATGCTTAAAATAATCAAAATACATAAATATTAAATGTTATTATAAATTTGCCGGTTACTATATTACATTTATAATCACATCATGTATATAAAACCTCAATGGAGGTGTTTGTATTTTTAAGAGCTTTATAGGCGGAATTGTGCAGCTCCCGTAGGCTCTATTGTAAGCTGACTTTTGATTGCATTTATTTAATATTTAGAATGCAAAAAATAAAATAATTACATACATCATCATGTCCCTCATAATGATTGTGAAGATCGGCAAAATTCCCCAAAAAGTGCAGTTCCCCTTTAAATGTAAAGGTCCATTAATCTTTGCCATGTCTATTTACTCCCTTTTAATAAGATGTGCCTAAAGCAGAGGTTCTCAGATTGTGGTACCAGGCTCTATCTAGTGGTACGATAAAGAAACACTTGATTAAAGTACCAGTACAGTGTTTTATTTGTTATATATTTATACACAGTGTTACTGTTAAAATTAGGTGTAATGGGACAGTGGACACAAAATAATACATATACTTGATAAAATAAACCCTCTGTGTTGTTTTTAATGAATGCTTTTGCCTACTACGCAACTGTATTTTAATGTTGGTCATTAAGTTGGTACTTGGAGTGCCAAGTGTCTTCTGAGGTGGTACTTTGTAAAAAATAAAAAAAAATAAAAAATTTTGAGAACCGCTGGTTTAAAGATTGAAAACGTGCACTATTATCCGTTGCCTTCGGATGTCGCTGTTCTGCACTTTCAAAAACGCTTGTCTTGAGGCGACATAAAAAACTGGATCAGAATCCAACTTTTCTATTACGTAACTTGTTTAGGACTTCTTTTCATTTTTAATTGACACTTGAATAAACTTTCATAGACTATGAAAGATAGTAAACACTTAGGTTGGTTTACACAACTGTCAATGCAGAATCCTCTATATATACCTGAATGAATGAGCACTTATAGGTTAAATTAATCTTAATTCATTTCAAATGTGGATATGGATCCCCCCCCCCCTTTTGTCAACCAAATGGAAGAAATGTAGCGTTTCGTAACAACGTACATGTGCATTTAAAAGCTCTGCAAACTGGTCAAGAGAGGGACGAGATTATACAACCTCCCATTTTGTCACGTCACACATCAGGACATCTGCACACGCACACTCTCACGACTGATTAATGTACCTTTTAAAGAAGTTCTTTTTTTCCCAGCAGTACTTGAATCCAACACACCGAATAAAACTGAGCAATTATGCAAGAATGAATTGACGTTAACGTTGAATAAAAATGAACGGTAAAGTGACAAACTTAAGCACATTCGGGTCAAATGTGCATGCGTGGAGTAAAGTCAATACGTGTACGTTGCACAGCTGCAGGGCAAGAGGTTTTCCCACGACAATGTGTGATCCAAATTTCAACATAAACTCCACTTCCGCATAATAATTGAATGTCGGTATTCGTAGAAGACTTTACTTCGCCGACTAAAACTACGGCACAAACTGAGGACAATAAGAGCAAGCGTATTAAAAAAATAATATAAAAAATAAGCAAATTTTGTGTATTTGAGGAAATAATACGAGGCTTAGAACATTTTAATCACTCATTTTCTGACTAGCACGGCGGCTAACACGGTGAATCAATGAACTTGGCTAGCGTCTTGAACTTTCTTACAATGACGTGTCAACAGAAAAGTGTGGACGAAACAGACAGCGGGTGGGGAGAAGAAAAAAAATACCCCAAAAAATACCCCCCCCCCCAAAAAAATAAAAATAAAAACGAAATTGAAGTAGCTTGTGTGCACTAGTACGCAGCTTTAGGGTTACCAGAATATAGCCTGACAAGCTAGTTGTCGCTGGCTAGTTTATGGACGTGGAAATTCCTATTCTCGCTTACCTCGCTAAGGATGAGAATGTTGTCTGCTCGGATGTAAGAAAAGTGGGTGATGGAAGGTAGCTTTCAGGTGAAGATGGTACCGCTTTTGTAGGGTATTTGCAGCGGTCTAGCTTAGTTGCTTTCCCCCCAGATGTCTCCCCCTAACTCCGCTGGGCAATCGCTGGACTACTGTGAAGTCGTGGCACTTGGAGCTGGCTAGACGTGCTGGCCCCGTGCCCCAGATAGCTAGCGTTAATCCTGGAGGCTTCCAATTGGCTGCGAGGCATTCATACCGGAAATGAGAATGCTGGGACTTGTAGTCCTATCGAGAACAAGCCTTATGAATAGGCTTACAGTTCTGTTACGGTTTTGTCAAACAAAGGGTGGTTGTTTAAAAAGAAAGTCGCTGTAAGTCCGCATCTTTCTTTAAGAATTGTATTCCGTAAAAGGGGGAGATGGTGCGAAAATATTGCATGTGGAAATATGGTACAACTATTCAACCAGGTGTTCTCTAATGCAGGGGTTCCTAACTTTTTTTTATCTTGGGGCCCAACTTTTCCACTCAATTAGTAATCTTAGTCTGGATTTTTATCAAATTCAATAATTCCCACCTCCAAAGATATGCACCTGGGGATAGGTTGATTGACAACACTAAATAGGCCCTAGTGCAGGGGTCACCAACGCGGTGCCCGCGGGCACCAGGTAGCCCGTAAGGACCAGATGAGTAGCCCGCTGGCCTGTTCTAAAAATAGCTCAAATAGCAGCACTTACCAGTGAGCTGCAGGGGCGCCGCTAGGGATTTTGGGCCCCATGAAAATAATCTTTACAGGGCCCCCAACACAGTGTCATTATTTTTTCTGTATTATAATTTAATCATCATTAGGGGCCTCTCTGGGCCCCCCTCCATCATGGGCCCCTAGAATCCGTCTCCTTTACCCCCCCTTTTCGGTGCCCCTGGTGAGCTGCCTCTATTTTTTAAATTTTATTTATTTACTAGCAAGCTGGTTTCGCTTTGCTCGACATTTTTAATTCTAAGAGAGACAAAACTCAAATAGAATTTGAAAATCCAAGAAAATATTTTAAAGACTTGGTCTTCACTAACTGACAAAGAAACAGATAACAGATTTGGTGTCCAATTCAAAGTGTGACATGATTTATTTAAAAAATTTGAGAGTTGACTTTTGTATTTTACATAAGTTATTATTTGTACAAACATGGTGCAAAGTAATTCATGATTTGTTAAAACATGTTAGTGGCTAGCTAGTTAAAATGGGATATTGTGATTTCACAAGACTGTCTTAGAAGTGATCATTTGAAAATGTTAAATTTGAAAAATGTGCACTTAGAGAAAATATAAAAATAAAGTGTTGCACATTGATATTTATCTGGTTCTATATATATTTATTGTGAGAAATCATTAAGATGATCAGTGTTTCCACAAAGATAAACATTGATTGATTGATTGATTGATTGATTGATATCATTAATTATTAATAATAACATAGAGTTAAAAGTAAATTGAGCAAATTGGCTATTTCTGGCAATTTATTTAAGTGTGTATCAAACTGGTAGCCCCTGCGATGAGGTGGCGACTTGTCCAGGGTGTACCCCGCCTTCCGCCCGATTGTAACTGAGATAGGCTCCAGCGCCCCCGCGACCCCAAAGGGAATACGCGGTAGAAAATGGATGGATGGAAACTGGTAGCCCTTCGCATTAATCAGTACCCAAGAAGTAGCTCTTGGTTTCAAAAAGGTTGGTGACCCCTGCCCTAGTGTGTGAATGTGAGTGCGAATGTTGTCTGTCTATCTGTGTTGGCCCTGCGATGAGGTGGCGACTTGTCCAGGGTATACACCGCCTTCCGCCCAAATGCAGCTGAGATAGGCTCCAGCACCTCCCGCGACCCCGAAAGGGACAAGCGGTAGAAAATGGATGGATGGATATTTAACCTGCTTAGTTTACAACCTTGTCAAATGATATGAAAGAATGTGTTAATCACAAAGATTAATACTTATTCAACACATAAACCTCCATCTTAGGTCAGGCTGATTTAGAAAAAAAAAAAAGCACTAACTAAATATACTGCATAAGAAGGAACTCATAAATAACTGACGAAAAATACATACAATTATGTTGTGCAAAGATAGCCTAATTAAATAATTAACACATTTCTTAACTAGACTATCAATCAAATTAAAAGGCAAATGCTTCACCACTGTAGTCATATTTCCGTATTTTTCGGACTATAAGTCGCACAGGCCGAAAATGCATAATAAAGAAGGAAAAAAACATACATAAGTCGCACTGGAGTATAAGTCAAATTTTTGGGGGAAATTTATTTGATAAAACCCAACACCAAGATTAGACATTTGAAAGGCAATTTAAAATAAATAAAGAATAGTGAACAACAGGCTGAATAAGTGTACGTTATATGACGCATAAATAACCAACTGAGAACATGCCTGGTATGTTAACGTAACATATTATGGTAAGAGTCATTCAAATAACTATAACATATAGAACATGCTATACGTTTACCAAACAATCGGTCACTCCTAATCGCTAAATCCCATGAAATCTTATACGTCTAGTCTCTTACGTGAATGAGCTAAATAATATTATTTGATATTTTACGGTAATGTGTTAATAATTTCACACATAAGTCGCTCATAAGTATAAGTCGCACCCCCGGCCAAACTATGAAAAAAACTGCGACTTATAGTCAAAAAAATACGGGTTTTGTGCTCAAGAAACTTCTCCATAACTTAAGTTGCAGACTACTGTTTGTGTGAGACAGAGCCGTGGTTTGAGATTGTCATTACTGCCACAAGTGGTGGAAAAGTGTATTACAAGTGAGTACCATGAGGGCTGCCGCCCATAGGACCACAGCTGAGAAACATATATTTTTTGGGGTTCCTCTAGGGGGCCTATGTTTAAGAAACACTGCTTTAATGAATCAACACCTCCATCCATCCATCTGTCTTCTTTCGCTTATCTGAGATCGGGTCGCGGGGGCAGCAGCCCAAGCAGAGAAGCCCAGACTTCACTCTCCCCAGCTACTTCATCAAGCTTTTCCCGGGGAATCCCGAGGTATTCCCAGACCAGCTGGGCATAGTCTCTCCACCTGTCCTGGGTATTCCCCATGGTCTCCTACCGGTCGGACATGCCCTAAACACCTTCCCAGACCAGATGCCCGAACCACCTCATCTGGCTCCTCTCGATGTGGAGGAACAGCGGCTTTGCTTTAAAATTGGAAACTTTTATTCTTCCCACTCCTTTTTGGGTGTGCTTAGAAGAGTATGTTTACAAAATATTTTACTTGCATTGTAATATTCTAACATGTCTGAAATAAAAACAACATTCATTAAAACCTCTACAATTTATAGCATATAACTAACATATTTAAGTAATAATTAGTGTTGTCAAATTTAACGAGTTAACTCGTGATTATACACAAAGGATATCGCACTAATCATGCATACAGGCAGATTAACCACGCAATTTACAGATATGCTTGGAGAGAAAATATTTTACTTGCATTGTAAATGCTAACATGTCTGAAATAAAACAGTCATTTATTCATGAATACCTTTGCAATTGATAGCATATTCCTTTAAATATTTAGGTAATGATTTGAGCTGTCAAATTCGAAAAGTTAACTCGTGATTAATCACAAATAGCACTAATCATGAACACACTTAAACTATTTAGGGCACATATGCTTCTTATCCACCTGAAAGGGATCGCATGGGCCTATATGTATTTCTCTCTTTCTCTCAAATAGGGACAACACATATTAATGAAAATACAGTATTTATAATAAGTAAATACGTCAGGTTTCAGCCAAAGTTTAATTTCTGCCTGAAGCCCAGAGAAAGGGTTGGTGTATACATCCATTGGAATAACAATAACATTACCAACAAACCACAGAAGGAGGTCAGGTTCATTAATATAGACTGATTCACATTTAGGAAATTGCTATAAAAGTAAAATGAATCAATAATAACACAAAAAATAAAAAAGTATATTCTATTACTTTTAAAGTGCTATGATGAGTGAGGAGATTCCAACTTGTGGCAAATACACTAGGAAGGGACTTTAGATAAAACTAAATTTGCATGTATTGCAGCGATTAATTCTTATTCCAGAAGAACAAGTTTACGATACCATTTAAAGCAAGCCACGCTTTTGAGTCAGCCGCCAGCAAAACATCTACTAGTACAATGACAAGAAGCAGTAAACAACAAATAATACTCGCGAAATATACCCGCAGCAATCTTGTCAACAAAAGTACTTCAGATATGTTAAACGCTTTTGGGGCAACTGTGTTTGTTAGTTATTAATCCAAACCCAAAAGTGTGATTTATGTATATTTTTTCAGTCATTAGACAGCACTAATAATAATGATACAATTACAGTTTTGAAAATGTACTTTAAATAGCAAATATACCCCGAAGAAAACCACTCAAAGTACACATAAGTCATACTTCCTACTCTGGAAGTATGCATTAAATGAGCCAGAAGTTTTGGAAACATCTCAGTTGTGGTCAAGTAGTGTGTACAAAAGCATATTATTGATGTCAGGCCTGTATGCATTGGTTTAGTAGACGTAAAGTTAATGTGTCCTGGTTAGCCTTCACTTAAGACAGGGTTGTCAAACATGTTTTCATTGAGTGACAATGTATGATTATAATACAGATTTTCTTCATGATATTACATGATTGCCTATGCATCTGATTATCATATTTTTTTATGTATACTGTAAAAAAAAATAATCTAGATTTTGCAATTGAATTTTACCATAAAATTGACTTTTTTTTTTTTTTTTCCACCATATTTCTGTAAATGGAAAACCAGTATCACAGTATTTAGGATTAAAAAAAAGCTGCCAATGTTTTACTGTGAAATCCACAGTTGTTTTCACAGTATATTACTGCAAACGAAAAGAAAGATTCTACCATTTTTTCTTCACAGTAAAATTCTGGCAACTTAGCTGCCAGTTTTTTACCGTAATATCTATTATCATTTTTACAGTGCACAATTTGATGGATGACTTGCATTGAAATCATAGGTCAAGCAGATATTTAAGTATTTAATTTATTTCAACAATAAATAATGTTTGGAATGTATAATAATATATTTGTTGCATTATTGGATAGTATTCAAGTTTAAAAGATATGCAATCGCATGAAGTACATGTATATCTTTCTGTCAAAGTGGAAAAGATAAAGTACTTTATTGAGGCCTATTATTTCCAGACTTTATAAAATGATGTGATAGGACCGATCTGGCCCTCGGGCCTTAAGTTTCACACCCGTGACTTACGAAATATATTAATTTTCGTTTGAGATCTGTCTGTTAACACATGTAAGTAAAAAAACAAAACACGTCTGAACATGATTACAATCACATATACCGTGACACTGTTATTCTAATTTCATGGGAAAATAAGGAACCAAGAAACAATACAAAGTGAGTTAATCCATTGCAGGGTCAAACAGTCACCAGGATAAAACCTTTATTAACAGTACAGGTGCTGCTTTACATACCGCCTCAACATTGCTAACGTCTATTCAAATATGTCGCAATAAGTTTCAGTTTTGTTATACGGCTATTATTAAAATGATGGTTTTGAACTGACTTTTGAGATCACAATTCTCTGGAAATCCAAAACCAGCAAGTTTTTCTTCATGCCAAATGGATCAAATGTGCTTTGCAGTCTGCTGTGAAATATAAACCAGCAATACTCTTAAGAATGCAAGTATTGTGTAATGAGATTGAACATTTGCCTTGTTGGTGTTAACATGATAATCATTCAAAAATGGGTGTGTGCACAAGCAAAAGGCAGGACACACTGACCTGGCCAAAGCCTACACTTACACTTAACACACATGTAGCATTGTGCTTTAGACAAAACTGAATTATATAAGGGGCAGAATAACATTTCTATTAAGGCACAGTGGTGGCGGACCTTTTCATGACGATGGGAGTGCTAGAAAGAGTTAGACCTGTTTTATAATTTTAGTTATTCAATAAATGTCAGCAATATTCTTTGTAGATTTGTGATACAAAGGTTACTGAAACATATGCAGTACACCTAGCCTGGAAACATTTACATTTCTCAAACTTTGCTTCATGGCAGTATAATATCAACGCAGAAGAAAACAAGAGCGCCCGTGGTCTTTGGACCATACTTTATGCTATCTAAAGCTGTTTGCTCTACGTAATCACGGTTGCCAAGTTTACCTGTTTGTACTGATAAGGTGTAATATTTTCATTGGCTTAAAAACATCTGTAGTTTTTAGCCAATCATCCAAAACTTACAGGTCACTATGACACAACTGCGACACAGTTCGATTGTAGAACTACAAAGATAAGCCACATTGCCAACGTTTCAAACTTATGTATATGTTTAAACTGTTGCACTCTTTTTCTACATGTTATCCCCAGTTCAAATTTGTGGTCACTCATGCAATGGTCAGGTAAGAGAACTTCCATGAGATTGTCGACCAGTTCTTTTAAATTTATTTTGGAAAACCATGTGTGACACCTTGCCAGGAGTCTCGATGTAATTGGCCATCACTGTTCAGTATCGTCTTTAAAATGGCGGCCTGAAAATGTTTTTTTCAATGTAACTATTCTGTGTATAAACTGTTTTCCAGGGAGCTAAAGACCTACCCCATGGCCACTTCACCGACAGCTATTTTGTAGCAAAGTCGTTTGACTTTGCCAATATTCAACCAATTATGTCAATTTCTTCCTTGCAGTTTGCTGATGTAATCGGTTGAGTGGGCGTGTCTGATTGCAGCTCTGAGCAGGGGTGGGGGGTGTTTGAGGCTGGAGCTGACCCTTGACCCTTGACCAATTGCAAACTAGAAGGCAGAGGAGGAAGACTGCAGATTTACTATTTATTTATAATAACTTGGTTATTGGAGTATTTTCTTAATAGAAACCGGAAAGACCCCAAAAAACAAAATAGAGGTGCCAAGTTTGTATTATAAAGCCAGAGGTATTACAGTAATTTAAATTTATTATAAATTGCCCCAAAAAATTACAACAGACTCATTTTGGGAAAGTATAGGATTTATTCAATATTGTTACAAATTTATAAATGCTAATATTGAGTTAGAAAAACATTGCATAAAAGAATCCACACTGCTGGAATCAATTACAAATACATTCTTTTCGAAATCTATAATGTATTAACACACCAATGTGCTCTGTGATGATTGTGAAACCTTTTGGTCGTCCTCGTGTACATTTTTGTAACTGTTCCGATGCCTTGGAAACATAATGGGCCTACTACATGGGACCAGTCAAGGTTTTAGAAGATGTAGCGCAAAGTCAGGGAAAAAAGTATCAATTGTAAATGGAGGGAACAAAAGGGCAGTCAGTAGGGAGGTGTCGCAGATGATATAACACCTGTATCTTAAGAGGTAGTATGAATGCTGTGCAAACAAAATTTGTGAATGATTGTATTTTCAAAATGCATGTGTTAATGTGTTTATGATGTCGTGCGCTAAACCATGGTATAAGATTGCTGGGAATGCATTAGCAGATCTCAATTTAAAACTATTTTGATGAAAATGACACAATCTCATAGATGTCACACTCCACTTTCAAGGGAGATAAATCATGTATTAATAGTGCTCTGAGAAGCAACTTGTGACAACAGTATTAAAATGAGACGTTACAAGAAAAAAAAAAAAAAAAGACAAACAATGACTGTAATAATATTGGGTATGAAGAGCATGTACTGCGGATCAAAGAACATGGATTGGGTAAGTAGTGATGTGTTAAAAAAGCGTAACAGGCCATGAGGCACCAGAGAGGCAAGTGGAAGCCAAGATGCGGGTTGAATTCATGTCTGTGTGAGGCCCCAAAGACGTCAGGATTTCATTGGCCATAACTGGTCACATGGCAGTTGGGACAAGAATACTGTCATTTGATGTCAGTTGCTCTTAAGCATCTCAATACACCCCTGCAATAGTGTCACATTGTTCTGCAAAAGAGAGAGGGAAAAAAATGCATTCATTTTATTGGCTGGCGAAACATTCATGGTGAGAATACAGCCACAAGTTATTCAACTATTCAACAAAATGACTGAATGTCACAGTTGCATTACTACCTATACCTAGACAAGTTTGTCATGTGACCCATAACCCCAGAAATTTCCTCCTATGTTGTGTTTTACACTTATCAATGTCATCAATTCTAAAGGCTATGGCCTTGAGGATTTTTTTAAAAAGGGAACTGCACTTTTTGGGGGGGAACTGTGCCTATCGTTCACAATCCTTATGAAAGACATGGCGACGGATGGATTTAAAATAAATTAATTCTAACTTCTAAATAGATATTTAAAATGATTAAAATTTTATTATAAATGTGCCCGTTACAACATTACATATATACTTACATCATGTATAAACCACCTCAATGGAGGTGTTTGGATGTTTTTTTAAGTGCTTTATAGGCAGAATAAATAGACTACCCAAGGTTCCATTGAAAGCGGACTTTTGATTGCATTTATTCAATATTTAGAATGAAAAAAAAAAAATAGCATCCATCGTCATGTCTATCAAAATTATTGTGAAAAATAGGCAAAATTCACAAAAAAATGCAGTTCCCCTTTAAGGCTTAAGTCAGTTTCAAATATTTGTAAAAGAGAAGGTCATTAAATGTTCCCATTTGAGTGATTGCGTGCTTTAGTAAAAATCTCTAAATCTATTGCAATAGTGTGTAGAAATCTTAAAAGTCATTATACTGCAGTTTTATGCTAATAAGTGACTATAAAGAATTGGTAACAAATATAAACTTTTTAGAAAAAGATTAAACTACTCACCTTGGCATGTTTAATCTCCAGTTCGGCCATTTCTATTAGATTCTTTCTGAACGCCATAACTCGCCTGCCCTTGAAACTAGTGAGCTCTGCAGGAGAACACAATGAGGTTTGTCTAATGCATACATTTTTCACTCAGAAAAAGCTACTACATGAAACATATTCCCCTACAAAAATAATATTGCTTAGATGTGATTGACATGTCAGAGAGAAATTAATTTCAAATGTCTGTTTTCACCATTGCCAAGTGAGTGCTAAATTTCCAATGGTTTTTAAGTGTTATATCCGGACCTCTTATGAATCGGCTTCTGGACGTAATGACTTGTATGTACATAATACGTGCAAGCGGCTTAGTATTGGGTGTTTGGATAGTTAGTGTAGCTGTTATTGAATGTATATTCTATCATAACCACAGGACTGCTTTTGTATGTGTGAACACGCTGCCTGCGCATACGTGTTGATGAGACAGCGTGTTTGATAAACAAACTATGTAGTTCTGAAAAATATAGATAGTTTTAAAACTAATGTGTTCGGTTAAAACACTAATGGTAACATAAGATAGCCAATGGTGTTCTTGTTATATTTTTTGGTTTGAAAAATGTATGGTAACTCTGAGTAAGTTGCAAACATTCCCTTTAACAATATCCTTTTATTAATGTAGTGGTAGTTCTGTGCACTAGGTTTTTCTTGTAAGGTGGTACCTAGATTTTCATCAGTAATCAGTTCCAAAATGTCCAAACGAATCAATTATTCCCATAAGAAACAGTCACGATACATAATGGTAACAATCCAATTATTCCAGTTCATACACCCCAAAATATAAGCACAACACATAATAATAAGAAATAATTATAAAAGACAAAAATGGATGAATGAATATGTAACATCACTTTTACCGTAGTTGCGGACTCTGTAAATGCAGCATAAAAGTAGATAATGGATTTTTCAATGTAAAGCGCGTTGAGTCACTCGAGAAAAGCGGCATATAAATGCGATTCACTTCACCTCTTGTTGGTGAACACAACAATGAGTGGAGGTAAGATCTTTTACTCTAGTCCTTTACAAAGTTAACTTTTAAAAGTGGATGGTTGGAACTTTATACTTAGTCACTTGAACGTTACTTTAGGTAAAATCATTACACACACTGGCCTGGCTCAATTTCTGCAACGTGTCTCTCTATTGTGTCTAAGACCATGTCCACACAAACACGGAGAGTTTCAAAAACGCATATTTGGGGTTAAAACGATCTCCATCTACACAAGTGTAGTTTCAAAACTGTCTGTCTACACAAAAATGCATACACCTGCTGTCATGCACATTTTGTCCAATAAGAAGCCTGGAAAATCCGCCACAGCTGACTTAGTTCTTAATACACCACACTATTTTAATATACTAGATGTAAAATGACATGTACCTTATCTTTAAAACCAGCCTGCACCACGAGAGCCCTGGGAACATTATGAATCTTTTTTAGTGTTCAAAACACATGCTGAAACCCAAAATGTTAAATCAGCAATACGGTGATATATTACATGTGCATTGAAGTGTACATTTATTCTAAAATCAGCACGCAGTAATGAGCCAACGAAACCTTTTTGAATGTTTCAGAGCCTAGAGCGCCCGTACGTACGTGTGCCGCTGCAAAACTCTCATGGAATTGTAACGCATTTAATGATCAATATAGAGATGCATGTACAATGAAGTGTACATTGTCTTAACATTAACAAAGAGGAAGGATACATAATTTTTTGGTCATTCGGGCACATTTTCTGCGCATGCGCGGTCGATTCCGTGCCATCTACTCAAATGGAACCAACACACGTAAGTTAACTTCATGATCTGTCGTTCAACAAGGGTTAAAACATGATAATGTTGCAACTTTTTTATGACACAAACCAAAAAGTCTTGCTTGTCAAAGTTGTCCCATTAGCTGAAGGTCCGACAGCAATCGTATCCAAAACAGCGGACTGTCATTGTCGCCCATTTTGATGCGTTTTTTTCATCCATGTAGAGTGAAAATAGAAGCATGTTTATCTAACCTGACTCTCGCCAGATCCTTGTAGTTCGCTGAGCTCCACACATTGATCTGGGAGTTCTCAATAGGAGATGTATTTCAGAAGGCGGGGCCTTGTAAAAAAATCATTGTATGTGATTGTATAAACCACTTGTCCGTTATCTTGAATGACGTGCTACTTCAACCACTCACATCGAAATCAACCCGTGACGCTGATGAGTGCGACGCTGGGAAATCCAAACCCAGTCGGAAGAAGAGCCAAAACATCCTTGCCACCAATAAATGCCTTCAAAGCCGTTCTCTGTTCATCTTTTAAAGAATTAATATTCGATAGATTAGACAAAACGGTTGCAATAGCAGAATCAATGTCAGCACACAACGCAGCGAGGGCTACGGGCCGCCATTGTTGTTTGAATCAAACAGTCGCTTCGGCGCTTTGCCACATCTATGAAATCCCGCCCGGTGATCCTGATTGGTTCATTAATTTTTTGCTATCTGGAAGGAGTTTGCAATACCTTCGAGCCCAGACCCTTGTGTTTAGCTCAGCGAACTGAAAGGGTCTGGCGAGAGTCAGGTTAATGTTTATGCTCAAACGTACAGTAAGTCCTCTTATAGTGTGTTTAATAAAGGCAGCGTTGTTGAGCTTTGGAAATGACAGTGCACAACCGTGACGTCATCAGAGGAGTACAAGTCTCCGTTTGAGCAGTTTACACGCATACGCTGAGCGGAGAGTTTTGGAACTCAACACTTGGGTCAGCGTTTGCAAAAGTCTGTGTTTTTAAATGACAAAAGTATGCATTTGTGTGTGGACAAGAGGCCTAAACGCAGTGATAAGTATGTGTTTATTAAGTATCTGTGGGGACATGGCCTAAACTCGAAAATAACCACTATCAATTTTTCAGAGTCACCAATCCGTGGATTCTTTCTTTGGGCACTTGTTTCCGCACAATGATACCTGGGGAAACCGACTAGTATATTCTGCAATGTTTGGCTGCATGATAACCGAGACATAGTTTTGGCAATAATTAATCCTATAAAAAAGGGGATACCAATATTTTTATGGACCTTACTTATATATTCAAAAGGTGTACATATATCTGTGACAGTGTACATAAAGAGATTACGGAATGTCAAACCAACCTTTCTTCCCAGACTCTGAGAGCTTGTCAAATTTCTGTAGACACTGCTTCTGGTGTTCCTCTGCCTGAAGAATGTCCTTACTTTTCAGCCGAGCCTTGTCCAGCGCCTTGTTGGAGTTCTCATAGTCGACTAATGCCCGGGCTCGACGGTAGAGAAGATCCTAAAATGTTTTTTAGGGATGAATAGAAAAAATACAAGAGGCAAAATGTGTCAACCTTTATCCAAAAAATGTTTGCAACAAAGGCAATAACATATACAAACTCAAAAACCGAAACATTTTATTTACAAAGCATTGTGCAAATGTTTGCTTTGACGCACCAAACTTTCTGTAAAATGTTCTTTATTTGTGTGTGGACGGAAGGTGTCACTCATCACTTACCTTTGCTGCCTGAATGTCTCTCATGTAATATCTAAGCAACTCTGTGAGCTTGAGTTCCTGATCAGATGCCACTCTTCCCTCCACTTTCTGTGGGAAAACAAAGAAAAAAACAAAACAAATACCGGTACACTGCAGTCCATGTTTAAAGTAGTGCATACATTCTACATAAAACTACATTAACCCAAATGTAAGATGGTATTTTTGGCCTACAAAAAGGGCGGTGTGTCTTACACAGTATTTGGAATCACAGATACTACTGTAAAGTTGATGCCTGCATAATTCCACTGGATTAGATTTATACAGCGCTTTTCTAGACACTAAGAGCGCTTCACAGAGAACTGATCATTTATTTACTTCACATTCATACGTTGATGGTGGTAAGCTACATTTGTAGTCACAGCTGCCCTGGGGTAGACTGACGAAAGTGTAGCTGCCAATTTGCACCTACGGCCCCTCCGACCACCAGAATGACACCCCAGCATGCGGTGGAGCAGCCAGGTTGCGTACCACTGCTAGCCACTTTAGAGCGAGAGGGAGGAGGAGATGGAAGCATGGTGGTAGCGGTAACCTAACCACCTGCCAAAAAGCTAGAACGTGACTCCGATTCCATCTGTTAATTGATCATCTTTCATTTTCATTTACTAGTGATGCTAACCTACAGTATACTATTATACTGTACATATTAAAATTTTAAATGTGTTTAATACATATAATAAGGTTTAAGGTTGGATTATGCTTCTCTGCATTTAGCTTGTCAGCTTCCTTCGTCATAAGCAAACCACAGTTAAAGAAAAACTAGGAGCTGGAGGATTATTGAAGCTGAATATAATCTAATAATTAAAACAGTCACTTTTATTGCAAATGTTGATCCGAAAGTGTGGACTGTCAACTTAAAGTTAGCAGGAGGGTTTGGAGAGGGGGGAGTGGTGCAGTTTACAGCGGTGTCTTCGCACAGCAGCATAATCCAGGCTTTTTAGAGTGTCTATAATAGACATTTTATTTATGGGCGTCTCTATTCGTGGGTGGTCTTAGAACACAACCCTTACGAATAGTGGGGATTTACTGTGTATATACAGTATATAAACGCAAACATACAGGTGCCGCCAGACGCCATCCCCCAAGCAACCCTTTCAATGTTGATCACACACACTAGTAACCTGGAGAGATGCAACCAGAGACACGGTGGAAACAAAAGTGTCAAAGGTTCGGCAAGTTATTAAACAATCCAAGAACGAGTTATAATAATAACTTTAAGACAAATGTGATCTAGAAAGCTCAGTCATTAAACAATGGTTAATCAATTGAGAGATATTACATCCTTTTTACTGCAATCCACCAGTTGTTATTTGAGTGACACTGAAACAATGATTTCAATAACAACCATTATTGTGTTTTTTGTCTATATTTTATTCTTTGTACAAAACAGTCTCTTGAAAAAGGTTTTCTAATATTCTTGGTCATCTTATATTGCAGTCAATGTGGTATACATGTACCGTATATATGGAATTCATTAATAAGATACTCACTCTGAGCTTCTCAAAGAGATCTGACAGCTTCTCCATGTGCCTGAAAAAAACCCAAACTAATAGTGATTTTCAAAGCAATTTGCACATTCACCTTACATGCACTGGTGTTCAAACAGTTCACGTGGTCCTCGGCCTCCAAACGAGTTCCAATCCTACGACTGCATAATAGGTAAAGTTTTAAATGGCTAATTCATTTTTTTATAAATTACTTTGAAATCAACATTTAAGTCGCATATATGAAGATATAAAATACAGTAAGAAAAAAAAAAATTAGCTCCTTACTTATATTGCTGGGGATGTTTTTTTTTTAAATGGAAGAGGTGTTGCAAGGAGAGACAAGCTTAATAGGAGGAAGTCTAAATAATGAGACCACTACGCTGCTTATTTTTTGCTGTCCATTAAATACTCAAGAGCAATTCAAATTTTCCCAGATACGATCTTAAAAACCCTTCAAAGGGGGCTGTTTTACAACTTGCTCAGAGTTAAATTTTTCAAAGCAAAAATTATAACAAGAACATTGGCTAGTTTATGTTACCATTAGTGGTTTAACAGCACCCATTCGTTTTACAATTGTCTATATTTTTCCACTATTACTAAGTTTATGTAATACAAACATTTTACCGGCCCGGATAAAATTATTGTTGTTTACGGCTGTCACTCACCCTGTCTCGTCAACACGTACGCGCAGGGTGCACGTGCAAACATACAAAAGCAGTCCAAGAGAAGTCACGACCAATTTGCTCCAGTCATGTTGTTGTAATGATAGAATATACATTAAATGACGGCTAACGCTAGCTATTCAAATTGGTATCATTAGCTAACACCCAAAGCTAATTCCCGTGCATGTGTTACATACATACATACAGGTAAAAGCCAGTAAATTAGAATATTTTGAAAAACTTGATTTATTTCAGTAATTGCATTCAAAAGGTGTAACTTGTACATTATATTTATTCATTGCACACAGACTGATGCATTCAAATGTTTATTTCATTTAATTTTGATGATTTGAAGTGGCAACAAATGAAAATCCAAAATTCCGTGTGTCACAAAATTAGAATATTACTTAAGGCTAATACAAAAAAGGGATTTTTAGAAATGTTGGCCAACTGAAAAGTATGAAAATGAAAAATATGAGCATGTACAATACTCAATACTTGGTTGGAGCTCCTTTTGCCTCAATTACTGCGTTAATGCGGCGTGGCATGGAGTCGATGAGTTTCTGGCACTGCTCAGGTGTTATGAGAGCCCAGGTTGCTCTGATAGTGGCCTTCAACACCAGCAGATGACATGGCACCCCAAACCATCACCCAACCATGCAAATTTTGCATTTCCTTTGGAAATCGAGGTCCCAGAGTCTGGAGGAAGACAGGAGAGGCACAGGATCCACGTTGCCTGAAGTCTAGTGTAAAGTTTCCACCATCGGTGATGGTTTGGGGTGCCATGTCATCTGCTGGTGTCGGTCCACTCTGTTTCCTGAGATCCAGGGTCAACGCAGCCGTCTACCAGCAAGTTTTAGAGCACTTCATGCTTCCTGCTGCTGACCTGCTCTATGGAGATGGAGATTTCAAGTTCCAACAGGACTTGGCGCCTGCACACAGCGCAAAATCTACCCGTGCCTGGTTTACGGACCATGGTATTTCTGTTCTAAATTGGCCCGCCAACTCCCCTGACCTTAGCCCCATAGAAAATCTGTGGGGTATTGTGAAAAGGAAGATGCAGAATGCCAGACCCAAAAACGCAGAAGAGTTGAAGGCCACTATCAGAGCAACCTGGGCTCTCATAACACCTGAGCAGTGCCAGAAACTCATCGACTCCATGCCACGCCGCATTAACGCAGTAATTGAGGCAAAAGGAGCTCCAACCAAGTATTGAGTATTGTACATGCTCATATTTTTCATTTTCATACTTTTCAGTTGGCCAACATTTCTAAAAATCCCTTTTTTGTATTAGCCTTACACAATATTCTAATTTTGTGACACACGGAATTTTGGATTTTCATTTGTTGCCACTTCAAATCATCAAAATTAAATGAAATAAACATTTGAATGCATCAGTCTGTGTGCAATGAATAAATATAATGTACAAGTTACACCTTTTGAATGCAATTACTGAAATAAATCAAGTTTTTCAAAATATTCTAATTTACTGGCTTTTACCTGTAGATAGATATGTCATTACGTACTAAAAGCCGTAAGAGGGTGGAATATATTGTGTAAAATACTTTGGAAAGTTGGCGCTTTGTAGGCATCTGTGTAAATGTTGCAAACAGCCCCTTTAAAAAGGGGTCATATTATCATTTTTTCCCCTATATTTTAAAACACTTTTTTGTGGTCTACATAACATGTCATGGTGGTTCTTCGTTCATAATGTAGCACAGATCATTTTTTAGACTGTTTTCAAGCCACTTTCTGAATGTGCCGTTTTGTAGGCGGTCTTTATGTGGCTCCACTTCGACAGAGTCTTCTCCCCGTCATCTTTGTTGTAGTTTTTAGCGCTTCCATAGCGAGTGACAGATTAAGTTCAAACTACACGCTACGTTGTATTAGGAGGAGTTTACTGACCGCCCCGCGGACTACATTGGAGACTTCACACTTTGGGTAAATCTCTACCGTATATGGATAATCTGCTGACATCACAAATGGCAAAAACGTCACCAATGGGGCAAATTCCTAATGGCTCTTTTCCCGGAAGTATGAAGGTAGTTACTTTTGCATAATACGGCCCCTTTAAAGATAATCATGGCATTAGAGCAACTTTGACCAGGCATGTAGTCAATGTTGAAAAAATAAATTCTAAAAAATATTTTTTTTAAATATTGCTGTATCCACTTTATAAACTTTTGCAACGTCTATTTTCACTTTCCTTTCCTTTAGTTTTCAGCATTGCCACCAAAATAGTCTGCCTCATGCTTGGGAGACATACTGGACGTTAAGAGTTAAAATGTCAAGTCAACAAATGACATTGTCCTTTCTCAATGAAGCTTCGCGCAACTATCCATTACTCTGCCTAAATATACAGCCACATTTGTAATCTTCATCTTTTCTGGTTTTCTTTGTGTAAAATATAGAAAATTTATGGGATCGTAAAAACGAGGACCACCTATGTACTGTACTCACTTCCTATTTGCTGTACTGTCTTCAGCAGAAAGCGTGTTCAGAGTGGCCGAGATCTGAATGTAATCCTCCGCTATATCTGAAACGATAAAAAGAGGCACAAAAGACGTATTATCCTCCATCCATTGAACAGTTTGACAAATTAAGAAAAAACGCTCAAATACTTTTGTGGGTGCGGGTCATCTTCTCTGCTTTGGCAGTGGAATCTTTAATTTTGCTGTAGTAGTCAAGAAGGAACGTCTTCTCTTGCTCAAAAAAGTCATCTACTTCCTGTGTGGGAAAGAACAATGAGATGGTTAGGACACTTTTTGGCTGAATAAGATTGTATGAGTTTAGGGAGATTGTGTCAAAGCCACACCTTTATTCCTGAGATAAGGACCTCGTCAGCTGACTTCACCATGTTTTTGAAGAATCCCCCAAACATCTCCTTGGCATTCTTTCTTCTGACACTGAGCTAAAATTAGAAAACATAGGAGTGTAAATGCACTTATTCTTGTGAGTGAAATTGGGTATTTATAATAAATAGGACGTAACAGATAAATGTATTGCACACATAATCTTAGTATATATTAGTAAAACACATATACTGTAAACACACCACTGACTAAAAAACACTACATAGATAAGCATAACTGCTGATATCAGCAGTGTGTCACAACTGTCCTGTAAAATAAAACAATACTTCCCCTCTTTTCAACAGACAACTCAGGAAAGGAAGTCAGCATTATACGGAACTCACATCCTGGTCATACTCAAGGAAAATCTGGAAGTTTCTGTCTTTGCTGAGAATGGGATGAGAAGATAGCCTCTGTAGGAAAACTTCATGCACTTGGACAGTTTTCTTGAACACAGCCAGGTACTCACTGAAGAAAAAATATATAACATAAATAAGCTTAAAAAGCAATCCCGTATCACCAGGCATCTAAAATCATTTGAACAGTTAAAAATATACACTTTAAGTGACACTCAGTGAGCTAATGTATAATTTATCTGTGACACTCACGCTTCCAACTCCTGCTTCATTTTAGTGTACTCCTCCTTGGTCATAGTGGCTTCACCTTCTCCCAGTTTGTGCATCTTCTCTCTTGGACTTTCAAAGTCAGGCTTTGGCGGTGCTGGGGGAATCTAGAAAGGATAAGCATGAGCATGATAACAGATTTTTTTCCTCATTTCACAAGCGTAGAAGAACAAGCACTGTGTTACTCACTATTAGGCCAGCATAGTCTTCCGTCTCAACCAGAGTGTCATGGAGCCAGATGAAATCTTCATGCAGCCTAGGAACAGAGAACTCTGGCTCCTGGAAAGTGGTAAGTGTGGTCTGGGAACAGAATTTGTTGGAAAGGCTTTCACGGTTTGTGCAACAGTGTTGTGGCTTTCTGAATATTAGTAGGTGTGACAATGTACAGTATTTACCTTTGTGTGGACTGTAAACTTGACTTTGTCCCTCTCACAGAGTGCATCAGGGATATCAATGAGCAGCGATACATCATTACTCAGGTCCACAGACACAGAGCGCATCTATGGAGAAACAACAGACTAATGTAACCCTTCAGTAAGTCTCCAACCACAATAAACTACATCCATCCATCCATTTTCCTCTGCTTATCCGAGGTCGGTTTGCGGGGGCAGCAGCCTAAGCAGAGAAGCCCAGACTTCCCTCTCCCCAGCCACTTCGTCCAGTTCCTCCCGGGGGATCCCGAGGCGTTCCCAGGCCAGCCGGGAGACATAGTCTTCCCAACATGTCCTGGGTCTTCCCCGTGTCCTCCTACCGGTCGGACGTGCCCTAGGGAGGCGTTCGGGTGGCATCATGACTAGATGCCCGAACCACCTCGGAGTCTTGATCACAATAAACTACAGCAAAATCTATTAGAGTTAAGAGTGACTGTGTCAGATGTTATATATTGTTCCTCTTCAGTAAGTCTCCAACCACAATAAACTACAGCAAAATCTATTGAGAGTTAAGAGTGACTGTGTTGATTGATTGAAACTTTTATTAGTAGATTGCACAGTGCAGTACATATTACGTACAACTGACCACTAAATGGTAACACCCGAATAAGTTTTTCAACTTGTTTAAGTCGGGGTCCACGTAAATCAATTCATGGTACAAATATATACTATCAGCATAATACAGTCATCACACAAGTTAATCATCAGATGTGTCAGATGATATATATTGTTCCTCTTCGGTAAGTCTCCAACCACAATAAACTACAGCAAAATCTATTAGAGTTAAGAGTAATTGTGTCAGACGTTATATATTGTTCCTGTGTTGGATACCAGACTACCAAAAACAACTTTTTAAATGCATGCGTCAGCATTCTTTGAACACGCAATATAAGTGAAATTCCCCATTTAACCCATTGCGACCCACTGAAGTACAACTATATGAAAACACATTTAGTCCGTGTGTAGACAACGTTACTAATAACGAAGACGTCTTTAATTAAATTATTTGTGCCTGACATATGACACTTCTAATTATTTTTGTAAACGAGACGATGCTAGCTAATAGCCGCAGGCTAATGTGATGAAGTGGCGTTAGCTAGATGTCAACCGTTTGGCAAACTTATTTTAGCTCGCTAAATTCCTCCACAGTAACGTGCATTTCTGCTTGACTTACCTTCTCCGTGTCGCTTGGGTCTAAAGTGGCTGTCATGGTTGTGAATAAGTCGAGTGAAGAGAAGTGTCGGCAGGGCAGGAAGCGTTTTGTGTGTGCGTGTAGTTTGCAGTGAGCGGCTGGCTAGCGGCTTTTTGACGTGCTGTCAATGTTCTTCCCGTTTGTTAACTGACGAGTTTTGGGGATTTTTGATCGTGCAGTAAAAAAAATGGGCAAAAAGCCAATTCAACTATATATTATATCAATATACAGGCGGACACGTGACTAAATCTAATTTTAAAACAACAACCATCACTGCTGCCATTAAGTTATAACAAAGTGATGGCAATAACAAGAGGCCGATAAAAAATGGGAACATCCGCCCTATTTTAATACGCTAACGGATGTATTTTAACGACGCGTCTAGCATTGTGGGTAATGTAGTTTACAATATATAGTAAACAGAGTTTTTTTAGTCATATGACAACTACAATTCCCAGCTGTTAGATGACGCAAATTGAAAAAAAACAACCTCGCCATAAGGTGGCGTAAGTACACTGAAACAGTGTGCATGCTAGTACCCAGCTTAATAGAAGAAGAAAACTTCAATGGCGCGCTGTTGGATTACCTTAAAATGAACATGTTGAGACAAGTTCTGCAATATGAAAGCAAGTATATAGACCGCTTTAACAATCGAATATAACACATGGTGTGTTGACGTAGCAAAAATGTTAATTCTTAAACGCGTTTCTAGCCGAGTGCTTCAGTACACCACCCTCCCTTTCGGCTTCTTGTCAGCTTGTCATCGCTCCAGCTCCCGCAGAGGGCCGAGTCCATACAGCTCCGTGGACAGTGAGCGGTACTCTTCTCTCGTTAAGTCTGTTACGTCTGCGAGGGTCACTCCTCGGACACCAGAGACAATTCAAGAAGAGGACGAGCACATGTTCGGACCAGTCGTCAAGGCTCCGTCAAGACCAGAGACGAGGCTCCTTAAGATAAAGCACCCGTTCTTACACTGTGAGGACACTCCAGAAACAGATGATCTCGAGTCAGGACCTCCATTACGGATTGTATTGAATCGGGATCAAGGCAGGTCGTCAGTGCCAAGTGTGACGAGGATTCTTCAGGCGACACTTTCATCAGAGCAGCTATTCTACCTGGAGAGATGGAAGAGGAGGATGGTGGCAGAGCTGGGCGAGGAAGGCTTTAAAGAATACACTAAAAGTAGGCTTTGGAATATCCATCCATCCATCCATCAATTTTCCTACCGCTTATCCTTTTTGGGGTCGGGGGGCATTTGGGCGGTAGGCAGGGTAAATGGGTTATACTCATATAGTGCTTTTCTACCTTCAAGGTACTCAAAGCGCTTAGACCAGTGGTTCTTAACCTGGGTTCAATCGAACCCTAGGGGTTCGGCGGAGGTCAAAACACACCCGACTCATCGTGTAAATACAAACTTCTCCCTATCGTTGTATTACGGCTATGGCAACAGCTGACTGATTTGCAGGTGTGTCATTTGTTGTGAGTTTATGCACTGTGTTGGTTTTGTGGGGGACGGCATGGCGAAGTTGTTAGAGTGGCCGTGCCAGCAATCGGAGGGTTGCTGGTTACTGGGGTTCAATCCCCACCTTCTACCATCCTCGTCACGTCCATTGTGTCCTTGGGCAAGACACTTCAGCCCTTGCTCCTGATGGCTGCTGGTTAGCGTCTTGCATGGCAGCTCCCGCCATCAGTGTGTGAATGTGTGTGTGAATGGGTGACTGTGTGAATACTGTCAAAGCGCTTTGAGTACCTTGAAGGTAGAAAAGCGCTATACAAGTATAACCCATTTATCATTTATTTATTTGTTGTTTGAACAAGGTGATGTTCATGCCCAGGTTCATTTTATGCACCAGTAAAAAATCTTGGTAACACTTTAGTATGGGGAACATATTCACCATTAATTAGTTGTTTATTAACATGCAAATTAGTAACATTGGCTCTTAACTAGTCATTATTAAGTACTTATTACACTATGGACTGGACTCTCACAATATTATGTCAGACCCACTCGACATCCATTGCATTCGGTCTCCCCTAGAGGGGGGGGGGGGGGGTTACCCACATATGCGGTCCTCTCCAAGGTTTCTCATAGTCATTCACATCGACGTCCCACTGGGGTGAGTTTTTCCTTGCCCTTATGTGGGCTCTGTACCGTGGATGTCGTTGTGGCTTGTGCAGCCCTTTGAGACACTTGTGATTTAGGGCTATATAAATAAACATTGATTGATTGATATTAATGCCATATTCGGCATGGCCTTATTATAACCCTAACCCTCTAACCCTGACCCTAACCCTAACCAAATAACTCTAAATTAAGTCTTTGTTACTTAGAATATGTTTCCCTAGTGTCCAAATAACTCTAAATTAAGTCTTGTTACTTAGAATATGTTCACCATACTAAAGTGTTACCAAAAACATATAATTTTGTCTTGAATTTGAAAAAAATAAAATTTTATTTTTCACTAAAGAAGTGTTTGGTGAATGCGCATATGAAACTGGTGGGGTTCAGTACCTCCAACAAGGTTAAGAACCACTGGCTTAGACACTATTTCCACATTCTCCCATTCTCACACAGTGATGGCGGGAGCTGCCATGCAAGGCCCTAACCACGACCCATCAGGAGCAAGGGTGAAGTGTCTTGCTCAATGACAAAACGAACGTGACTAGGTTGGTAGAAGCTGGGGATCGAACCAGGAACCCTCAGGCCACTCTCCTAACCGCGCCACACCGTCCCCAGGGCACACCCTGGACAAGTCGCCAGCTCATCGCAGGGCCAACACGGATAGACAGACAACATTCACACTCACATTCACACACTAAGGCCAATTTTAGTGTTGCCAATCAACCTATCCCCAGGTGCATGTTTTTGGAGGTGGGAGGAAGCCGGACTACCCGGAGGGAACCCACGCAGTCACGGGGAGATAATGCAAACTCCACACAGAAAGATCCTGAGCCTGTTTCTGAGAAATATGCTCACTGTGCTCCGTTTAATCAAATTGTGTTTTAACCAGACTTGTTTAGGAAAGGAAAACTGTTCCATTCTGCTGTGGAAGAAGTCCTGATGTCTGGTGGAACTCTGAAAGACAAACAACATGAACTACATCCACCGGAGGTGTTGGGATACATAGAGAGCATATCTCACATACTGGAAGACGTCAGTGCTGTAAGAGTGATCGAGAGCACTGTGCAACATGACGCTCTTAACTATTTGGGAATAGTTGACTGTGTGGCACGCTACAGGTGAGTATCATCATTTGGTAAACATTGTCTACTGGTTGGATCCACTCATAAGCTGTTTTGTCCATAGAGGGGTTCTTTGTGTTATTGACTGGAAGACTTCAGAGAAGCCAAAACCATTCCTGGGCAACACATACGACAATCCCATTCAAGTGGCGGCCTATGCAGGAGCCTTGAACAATGATGGCAACTACAAATACCAGGTAGTACTGTATATTCTATTCATATAAACAAAACTGAACACACCTCTCACATTTCAGCAACTATTTTGTCTTATCCAATCCAATCCAATCCACTTTATTTATATAGCACATTTAAACAACAAAATGTTTCCAAAGTGCTGCACAACAATATTAAACACAATTAAAAACAATATAAAATAAATATGATTAAAAACGATTTTAAAGGGTAAAACCAATTAAAACAGTAAATAGAAATCAAAATTTTAAAAACACAGAGGACAACAGAGGACCACACAACTCACGTAGTGTTAAAAGCCAGAGAATGAAAGTGGGTCTTAAGACGAGACTTAAAACACTCCACTGTGGGAGCAGTTCGGACATGGAGGGGCAGAGTGTTACAGAGTTTAGGGCCGACCACAGAGAAGGCCCTGTCTCCCCTGGTTTTAAGTCTCGTCTTGGGCACCACGAGCTGGAGCTGGCTCTCGGACCTCAGAGCGCGCGCAGGATTGTAAGTTTGGATGAGGTCTGAGATATAATGAGGTGCCAGTCCATGTAAAGCTTTAAAAACAAACAGCAAGGTTTTAAAATCAATTCTAAAATGAACAGGGAGCCAGTGCAAACTCTCAAGGATTGGGGTTGTATGCTGGCGTCTCCTGGCCCATGTTAAAGTTGTGCTGCCCCGTTCTGGACTAACTGCAACCGGGAGAGAGCTTTTTGGCTAATGCCAGCATAAAGTGCATTGCAGTAGTCCAGGCGACTTGAAATAAAAGCATGCACGACTTGTTCAAAAAGGTTAAAAGATAAAAACGGTTTTACCTTTGCTAAAAGACGAAGATGATAAAAACACGATTTTAAAACGGCATTGACTTGTTTGTCAAGTTTAAAATCGCTGTCTATAGTGACGCCAAGGCTGGTGACTTTGGGACGCACATAATTTTGCAATGGTCCCAAGTCAGTGAGGGCCGGACCAAAAACTAAAATTTCCGTTTTTCCCTCATTCATTATTAAAAAATTCTGGGCTAACCAAGCCTTGACGTCGCATAGACGGGCCAATCCACCTAACTGCATTTCCAATAAATAAAATTAATGAATTAGAAATGTTCCGACGATGGGATGGGATCCAGGACTGATAGTTGCCTTTTTTAACTAATGAGCTACCATGCTCAGTTGATCTTAACAGAAACTGTGTCCGAGTATTACAAAGCTAACGATTGTACTCACGTAAAGGGTTCCTTCAAAGGTAGTTGTGTAACGATTTGTTTTAACAATTTGATATTTGTGGTTGCCAATACAATTCAGGGAAGATCTGATTTTTTTTTCAGAACTATCCGATCCGAAACTATTCAGTGAGCTGAAAATCGATTCAGTAACTTTTTAGCAAAACAATCAAACAGTTTGACTGTGAAATACTGTGAATACTTAAGTAAATACTGGCTACTGGACAATACAGGGAAAGTTTCCTATATTCCTGTTATTTAAGTTAATTATGTATAAATGAATTATGGATACAAACAAGCAAATAAACCAACAATTAATGGCCAATGCATTCACTTAGTATTTGAATAAAGTGCAACTAACATTTTTGGTTGAATTAACAAGAGGAGACTTTTTCTGCTCATATTTTCAACATTCAAGCTATTTTCAATAAACCTACAGTCAGCAACATGTTAACAGTAGATTTACCTGCTAAATAAAGTTCCCCGGGCCGGTCATGTATCTGTTATTTTCCCTGGTGTTGCTGATGACAGTGTTTCGGTTGTGCTGAAGCATATGATCCCTCATTCCTGTTGATGGTTTTGGCCCTTTGCTTCCTAATTTCCATAGCCTCCTTCATCCATGTCTTGTATTTGTTTCTGACAAAATTATTTTTTCTTTGGCTGCCAGTTGTTGTCACATAATATTGTGTTCCGTAAGTTGGTGCGTCGCCGAAATTTGCTCCGCTGTCACTTACATTGTGTCAGTCGTGTCTTTTGTGGCTTAAAGTTGTGTTGTGGCTTTATGTTATTGTGTTGTATCATTTGTGATTGTTGCAGCTTTTGCAGTTTTGCTGTCGATCAACGTTTTTCTGTGTGTGTTGTAATTTATTATATTGTTTTGTGGCGTTTGTGTTTGTTGTGACCTTTCTTGACCACCGTATCTATCCGTTATTTTTGTTTTGATGACGTCACAGACGGGCAAATAGACTTTTTAAAGTGCTACAATTCATATAAAGTGTGGTGTTCCCTAAACCCAATTGTTTCCTTTTTGTAGTAACTATACAATCGATCAATTCCCTTTTAAAACGATTTTGGATCAATCCCTATCTTCCGGAATGCAAACTTGCAGAGCACAGATTGATATAATTGAAATGTAAGAAAATAAATCGATCAATCGTTACAGCCATATTAAAAAAGGATGCACGCTCATGTGGACACAATCACATTTCCATATTCCGTGTTACGCACATGCAGGAGTTGCATGAATTATAGGAAGGTGCGTGCCTTGTCAGAACACCCGCTCAAATTTGAAAGCAAGCTGCAAATAATTCATCATTTATCCAGAGATTCTAAACCACACCACCATAGCGTAAAAATAACCTGTTTCTTACAAGTTTAATCATCACTGGAGGCTAAGCAGAAGAAGCTATCCGGTAAAACTTTAATGTAAAGTAGGGGTTATCAATTGAGATGTCGATACTATTGATGTCTGTATTGTATCATTATATAAACAATACTAAAGTGATTAGATCAGGGTTTCTTTCCCCTGCATGTAATTGATCGTGGCGCATGGCCACACATTAAATATCAGGGTCTTTTACAAAAAAACAAATTCAAGTAATATATTGTATGAATGGACTTATATTAGGGCTATCAAGTGGTTATTTAAGCATATTGATCACACTATAGAATTGTGATTAATCATGATTAACTACTGGTTATTATTTGCTTGCATGAATAACATTTGCTTAAGAAAATACCCCAATATTTGGATACAAATGCAATTTGGTTGTGGGTATGTCATACAGGAACATTTTTAAAATGTTTTCTGAACTGCAACTCATTGATTTGCTCAAAACTCGGTGACAGTAAGTATAGCAAGTGCACATTTTGAAAGTCTTTGCAATAATATTGCAAACAAGGTACGGTTACTAACCGATAATGTAGTAAACACACTCATAAACAACTTAACATAGTGCACCATTTAAATCTGTATTTACTTTTCTTTAGTTCAACAAGTTGCTTAAACAAACACGCTTGTTTATCTCTTCAGATGACAATGCTAATCTCTTTTTTTTGGTACAATGCGACCCCAGCTCGTTATGATTACTTACAGCTGTCTAATGTTGTCTAGTAAGCAAAATTAATTGGAGCTGGAGCCTATCCCAGCTGCACTCAGGTTGAAGGCAGGGTACACGCTGGACAAGCCGCCACCTCATCACAGGATCAGCACAGATAGACAAACAACCATAACAATTATAACAGGGTATCCGCGGGGTCTTAAAGGGGAACATTATCACAATTTCACAAGGGTTAAAACCATTAAAAATCAGTTCCCAGTGGCTTATTTTATTTTTCAAAGTTTTTTTCAAAATTTTACCCATCACGCAATATCCCTAAAAAAAGCTTCAAAGTGCCTGATTTTAACCATCGTTATATACACCCGTCCATTTTCCTGTGACGTCACACAGTGATGCCAATACAAACAAACAGCAAGGTATAGCGACATTAGCTCGGATTCAGACTCGGATTTCAGCGGCTTAACACTGTCTGATAAGATAATTACTAACAACTATGAACTAGGTTTACAGCATATGAAATACATTTGGCAACAACATGCACTTTGAGAGTGCAGACAGCCCATTTCAGGCGCGCTAAGAACATATATTTTTCCACGATTTCAGCACTCAGGTTAACCATACCTAAATAGACACAAAATACTGCATTACACAAGACTACCCGAATGTACTCGAATGATTAAAAAAAAAGAAAGTTTTTAAGCTAAATTATTGGTAAACACAGTTTATGTATAATAATTTACGTAAAACCGCGAGTAATGAATAAAGTTTTCATCAATTAATATATTCTGTAGACATACCCTCATCCGCTCTCTTTTCCTGAAAGCTGATCTGTCCAGTTTTGGAGTTGATGTCAGCAGGCCAGGGAAGCTAGGGTCGGTATTCTTCTCGTGATCATCTTCGGTGGCATAAGGGACGGTGTGAGCCAAGACATCCAGGGGGTTTAGCTCGCTCGTCTGCGGGAACAAACTGCCGCAATTGCTTGCCGTGCTACAGAGGTCCGTTGTCCCTGAATAGCTCACACACTCCGGCAGATTCAATGGGGGTCTGGCGGCAGATTTCTTTGACTTTATCGTTGGAAATGCATCTGCTTTGAGTGTCGCAGGATATCCACACATTCTTGCCATCTCTGTCGTAGCATAGCTCTCGTCGGTAAAGTGTGCGGAACAAACGACTGACCATTTCGTCGGCTTTTCCACAGCCTCGTATTTTGAACAAATTTCGTCCAATTTCTTGCCACTTTCGCATCTTTGGGCCACTGGTGCAACTTGAATCTGTCCCTGTTCATGTTGTTACACCCTCCAACAACACACCGACGAAAGTGAGAAAATGGCGGATTGCTTCCCGATGTGACGTCACGATGTGACGTCACAATGTGACGTCATCTCTCTGAGAGCGAATAATAGAAAGGCATTTAATTCGCCAAAATTCACCCATTTAGAGTTCGGAAATCGGTTAAAAAAATATATGGTCTTTTTTCTGCAACATCAAGGTATATATTGACGCTTACATAGGTCTGGTGATAATGTTCCCCTTTAAAAAGTCTAAAAAAAGTCTTAAATCCAATAATTTGAATTTAAGGCCTTAAAATATCTAAAATCTTCCTAAAATCTCATAAACGGTCTTAGATACGATTTTGAAAGGTCTTAAAAATATATTGACGTTACTTTTATTTTAAACATGTATAAACTTCAGTCTCGCTTTGAAATGTTTTGATTTTTGAGGACGCTATAACGTAACTAACTACACAGCGGAACTAACTGTGCAGTCCGGTCAGAATTTGTTTGTATTTTGACAGCTTAGTTAGCATTGCAGCGGAGAAAACTTAACGAAAGCCCACAGCAAAACCAAATTACTTGCATAAAATTGGTAAGTAAAAGTTGAACGATTTTTGTCTCCTGAACGATCAATTTAATGCATGGTTGAAGCCTGTGGATGGAAACATATGAAGTGTTTAGTACCTAGATGTGCAGCCATCGAGGAGGGAAGCGTTTGTAAACATTGGAGTGAAAGTGAATGGAATGATAATGTAAAAGTAAAAAATCCAGGATAAATCCGTGTCAAAAGACGTTGAAACGCCTCAAACACGTGCACAACTTTACAAAGATAAACATAACCCCCCCAAAGGAGTGTTATGTGGGTTAAGTAGCGCCAATTGCCAAAGGAGATCAATATGAGATGTTTACTAGTGAAATCATACTATTACATACAGGACGCACACGCTAATTTGTCTGTGGTAGTGTACTCAGCAGCAAAACTATAAAAAAAAACATAATTCTCTTATATTATTTCTATTATTAATTCCAATAATTTCAAGTCAGCTTCTCATGCCTAATCTTTTCTCCAAGTTTATACAGCAACCGACATTAAAAGCGGTTGCCTGTTTAGTGTTTACACTCATCTTATTGTGGGGTCAGGAAAGCAATGGAGATTTGCCAATGTCATCTTGTCATGCCTAAATAAAAACTAATCATTGTGTATGAGCAATATGTTTTCAAAAAAGTCACAAAAAACAGGTAAAAATATATCCATACACATCAGATACAAAATGAGCTGAGCAAATTTGAATGTTATCCACATCCAAATTCTGTTTGAGGCTTGCAAGCCATAATCGCCTTCTTTCTTTTTAGACAATCACTCTGTCTGCACACTGTTTTTCACAACTTTGTGCAGATACAGTTGTACTGTAGATGTTTTTATCGGTTTGCTCAATTCTGACTGCTGAAAAAACATTACCAAAGTTCACTATTTAGCTTTAGCATAGATGCTATCTGTCTCTTTCACAGACAATATATTGTTGTGCTTTCCTCTACCATTGCTGATGTTGATGTTATATGAAAACACTTGATATGAAGCACACTGCACCTTTTGCAAGAAAACATTTCTATGACAAATCTGAAAATTGGCTGTTACGATTAGTTTATACTAGAGAAGCTCCTGGTGTATTTAGTTAGTTTAATGTGAAAGAGCAGTAAATGAATTAATATACTAGAAAATAATTCTGGACCTCTGAATTTACTTTGTCATTGTATATTTTATCCGTATGGATGTGAAATGGTCTTAAATTATTTTCAAGATGGTCTTAAAAAGTCTTAAATTTGACATGTTGAAACCTGCAGAGACCCTGTATAAACATAGAGCAAAACAATATGAAAAAATGATAATACTCTAACGCTAACACAAATTTGTTTTTAAATGTATTTACATTTTTTAGCCTTTTTTAAAGAAAATATATGCATCATCGACTGTTAAGAAAATTATATGATGATGTCATATTGACCACGCCCCCACCGCCACAAGTATATTGGCAAGGTGGGGGGAACACTGTAGATTGATATTTTTATTTTACGTATCACAAAATAATTTATAGTCCAAAAACTAAAATGATGACACTTCTGTGAAAAACCTAATGATTAAATAAATGATTACTAATTCATCAAACACTTTTTTTTCAGGTGGAAAATGGCCTCATTGTTGTCGCTTACAAGGATGGCTCACCAGCACATGCACACAAACTGAACACTGAGCTGATGTCAGAATATTGGGAAAAGTGGTTGATTCGCCTGGAAGGGTATAGAGAAAAGAGGTAAAATACAATAGAAAGCAGGTTATAATATCAATTCACTTCATGTCTTTCATTTAGGGATGGGTATAGTAATCAAATTAGTCGGTTGAAGCAAAATGTGCGCTATTTGGTTGCAACCAACAGAGGCACTTTATGATTAAACATTTGATTACTAAACATGGCTGTATCATGTGACAAAATGTGTGTGATTATTTTGGAGTCTTCCTTTTTATTTCTATTATGAAAAGTAATGGTTATCAAATGTGTCTATGTATTCGCATTTGTGTCGGTGTCTGCCAACGGCATTTTCCCTATTTATTTCAGATCGAGTGAAGTCTCTTCCGCTTCTTCGGACAGAAGGTAAACTCCATGGACAAGTCAATTTTTTTAGGCTGTTGAACAAAAACTCAATCATAATGACCAATTTTAGTTATTGGCCCTATTTTTCTCTACACTTTAAGATGAATGGCAAACACATACTTCTTTAAAGATGTCTCACATTTTTAAAATTGAAACATGTTTTAGATATTATCCCAATAATGTGGCATGAGGAACATAATTATGTCTAAATATTCATAGAGTAACACATGTAACATAACTTCCTAATGCTTATTGTGCCTTTTTTTTGTTCAAAGATTCAATTAACCTTGACCGATGAGTCACTAGCAAAGCAATAGCCCTGTAAACATCAATAAGGTTTTAAAACTACAATAAATGCTTGTTATTTCTGTCAGTGTGTCTGTGTTATGTAATGCATTTAGAATAGCCACTGATTAGTAGTGTGGAACAATCTCATTAATCACTGGGCATGTGTACACAGTAAAGCTTTATTTTTGTATATTATATTAAAATGGCTGTTTGTGGTAATCTACTCGCAGAGTGGTGACCAATACCAAAAAAACAATAATCATTTTTGATTATTATGTGAAGAAGTTCTACATTGAACCTTGCAATCAATTTTCTTGTGTATAAATTGAGTACTGTTGTAAGGTGTTCTTCATATCAGGACTTTGGGTAGTTTAATTTTAAGTACACCATGTTTCAATAGCTAAAGCTGTAAATGTAATGCAAAAAAAGAAGAGTAATCAAAATGCTTCAAGTTTATTTGTATATTGATCACACAGATGGATTATTTGGGTTACAAAGGATTGCCTTTAAATCATGCTGATACAATGTTACATGCATACAAGTGAAAGTGTAGTAAGAAAATATTAATGCTCAAAGTACAATAAACATATATCATACCTATATTAGTATGTCTCGATAATATATAAATTACACGTGTATTTTATTGTTATTGGTGAAGTTATACTGGTGATCTCAATATAATAACCATAAAGTGGAACAGGTGAATACAATTATATAAAGGAGCTTAGCCCAGTCTCAAGGGGGTTACCACAAGCTGAACAAAATAACTTGAAGTCATGGTTGAATTTATCGTGTACTTTATGTAGTCTGTAACTGCCACGTTTGGGCTGTGAAGAACTACCTTATATTGCAATTATTACATGTGCCAAAAGTGATTCCTGTTGCCACTAGGTAGCGTGTGGCTATGTTCAGGGCGGGGCTTTTTCATCCATCCATCCGTCCATCGATTTTCTAAAGCTTGTCCCTCTTGGGATAACGGGGGTGTTGGAGCCTTACGCAGTTGCATTCAGGCGGAAGGCGTGGTACACCCTGGACATGTCGCCAGCTCATCGCAGAGCCAACGCAGATAGACAGACAACATTCACACACTCGGGCCAATTTAGTGTTGCCAATCAACCTATTCCCAGGTGCATGCATTTAATCAGTGTATTTATTATAGTAGATAAAACACATTAATGAGTGCTGACTGGGGAAGATGTTGGCACTTTGGTTGACAAATTCAGATTAATCTAATTTAAGTCACCCTTGGTGCAGACAATTTTGCCGCTTTTCAACATCACAAGTTCAACTGAGCCCAGAGTATTCTGTATGAGGGATCCTCAATAAAGCCAAGGCTTTTAAAAAGCTTATAGGAGACCGTGTTTTCCTCCTCAATGAAGCAGAACACTGGGTAACCCTGATTAAGGAGTGTCTGGGCCATGGTATAGACCAACACTTTGGCATACCCTTTTCGTCTGTGCTCGGGCAGAGTATACAACATGCCCATTGCCATGTACTCATACAAAAGTATCCATGATACAGGCCGACCCTGATCATCAGTGATGCAGCATGAAGGCATGTTGCTGACCTGGACTTTAATTTTGTTGTATCCGTGTTCATCTCCTCCAAACTTCCAGGTTTGATTCACCAGGTCAACATGGGAAGGACTGAGAGGTGAAACCCTTGATTCAAGGGCACTGTAAAACAAGATACATAAGCTTATACTTCGGTATGTGCAGGGCTTATTTTAAAATATTTTATTCAAAGATTGATTGTGAACTAAATGAAAACTAAGCTAGGAAAAACTACAACATGTACTGAAAATGGTGTTACAGTAAAGTACAGTTTCTGGTTTATGTCACATTGAAGACATGTGACATTTATCTTTTAGATCGGGGCTATTCAACTAAATAGTTTTAGGGGTCACATTTCCAGAAAGCTAAGGACCAGGGACCTGAACTTCTCCCTTTACTATTATTCTTAATTTGAGAACCAACATCCTCTCATGTGGACATTTTATTTTGATTGAGATGTCCCGAATTTCGTGAAAATGTTTGTGATTGCCATTGCCCATTAATACCTATTTTTAGTGCCCAGGCTGACAAGCATTTAGTCATATCTCTCCGTCCCCAGTGTTGAGCCACTCCCTTAAGCTTATAATCACCTCCATTATGGCAAATAAACTGCACTTCTTAGTATCTTAAGTAGCATTATCACTGGAGGACAAGGCTATACATGTTACAGCTAGCAAAATTAAGTTAGCTTGAAACAACACCAATAAATAATGGCTTAGTAAACTTTAAGAAGTGTACTGTAGATGGAATCATGTTGCAGCAGAAAGTAAGCAACTATTAACAGGAAAGTAACAAGTAAAGTAATGAGTCTAGTATAGATAATAAGTCAGCATTGCTGCAGTCAAAACAAGACACGTAAGAGCCGGGTGGGGTGATCCATAAATTGTTGGCGTCGATACCAAGGTTAGTATCAGTATATGAACAATACCAGAGTGATTAAGTCGAGATTTTTATTCTGGCAGAAATAATTCCATTGTTGTTTTTGTTAATGTTTACAAACCCAAAATTATTCCCTGGACGCAGGAGGATTTTAAGGGCTAACACCAAATGATTTATATGAGCAGTATGTAGTAGTTTCTACTTCCGATTAGTTATTGTGTTTAATTCGTTTTGCTCAAACAATTGTATGTAATAAAATAATATAAGGAACTTGTTTAAATGTGATGATGTTGTTAAACTGTCAATAACACTAAGTGTAAATGGAAAAATTTAGAGTTCATACATGTGATGCATGGCATCGGCAGATCTCACCTATCAGAATCGGTAGCATAAAACTCTAAACTCTAATTTTTGGTGTATTTCTTTTGTCAGAGTTTACAATTTCATTAACAAAAAAATAGCCCTGTTATGCAAAATACAAGTTTCCACTGCAGTTGGTCTTCAGGAGGTTAAAATGCCAATGCAAGGAATTGCCACTTTGTTTGCACTTGTGCAAGTTCCTCAATGACAAAAAGTCTCACAAGATTTGCTGATGCATGATAATTGGGACTTTGAATCTTTGGGGACTAGACGAATTGATTCCATTCAGAATCGGTTCTCAATTCAAAACAATTCTTGAGTCAAAATAAATACTTTTATTAAGATTGGGTGCCAGTTTGATGATTAACTACATTCCTCCATAAAATAGGCAAACCGCTCTGATAAATGTATATAATACTTAAAAGAAAACTGGTTTTGTTTAATACAATTGTACTCAAACATTTGATAATGTTAAATACAAATAAGGCAACAAGAGAAGTATACCATACTTCTCTTTTCTAATGTGAATCTGTACAGCAGATACGGGATATTCATCAAGTGCTTGGACACTCAGGCAATCTTTTTTTTTTCTTTTTATTTAATTAATTAGGAATAGTCACAAATACGAATCGTGATTCATTCGAAAATCAAATTTTTTTTGAGACCCCTAATGGTAATGGTTCAGATTTAGGTGTTTGCCTTATGAGGTATGAGCTTCAAACAGTTGCTTTTTGGTGTGTTGCACTGCAATTCAAAAAGGGCTAAATCACTTTCTAGGTCCACTTGAAACATGTCTCTTCTCACTGTTTTCTTTGATCACGATGGCATGCGGCAACCCTCATGTCTGTGTGCATGTGTTTGCGTTATAGTCTGCCAACCTGTCAAATACTGGCGTGATCAGAGAGCTATGGTCTGGCAAATACAGAAGATGTGCAGACACCATAGGTTTGTAGCTGACTTGTCTGTTAGATGCAACCTCTTTGAGCGTGAGGGTATGAATGCTGTCAATGCCTGTAATGAAATAGAACTGTTACTGTACAGGGACCACTTTCATCTACTTTTCAATAGCAAAACACTACTTCTAAATACATGTACACTTATGTCTATTGCATAACTGGATTTAATGTTGCTATTGTCTATTGAGTTTTTTTTATATTTTTTTTTACCTCCAACAATAAAATAACTGCTCCAGTCAACTACTTCGTCCTTTAATAACATTTTCTTCAAAATCTGCTCATCCTTGCAATAAAATGTTATCTTTTTGGCCAATTCCAAGGCTAGATTATTCTGTGGAATAAAAAAAATATATATATTAGGACCAGCAGGAATAAAACGGGGGGAAGAGACAAACATATTTTGAAAGGGATACCTCAGGGTCAGGTCGGCAAATGATGACCTTAAAATCAGGCCATGTATCAACAATGAACATTAGATTGCTAGGTTTGTTCCTGTTGTAAGCATATAATAATCCATAGACCTACAAAGACAGAAAAAGGAGCACCAGGCATAATAATGAATGCATTGCTTCATTAAAACATGACAATTATGAATAAAAACAGTCGACCTGAAAACTCTTGGGTAGGTCTTTTCGTAGAATACTCTCAGCAATCTTGATCTCGTCTTTTTGTAGGACCTTCATTTTTGGCGAGCAAAGACTCAGTCATCCAGCGCTTTTTGCCCTGCAAGCTTTACTGCTTGTTTCTCCTAAATGAATCCAAGAGTTCAGTCTTCATCAATCATTTACAGTTGATCCTCACCACTCACCTCCTTTATGGTCAATGCAGAACATCAAAAAAAAGAGCTAATACCAAACTGAATGTGTATGCCTGTGTATAGTATAATCAGGTCATTACACAACTCCTGTGGCATACTGTGAGTAATTTACAAAGACAATTACATCGTGAAAATCCTTACAGATAATACAGTGTCACAAAAATACATAGTATTGTGACTTGTAGTATGTATAATGTTACAAACAATATACATCTGAATGAAAAACTAATTGTAGCTATACTTCACATAAAGATGAAGTATCACTCGGATCACAAGTTGGCGCACTTACATTGTTGCTCTGAAATAGCAACGTTTGCAATCAACAGAAACATTGTTCTTCAATGGGTAATCATTTTACTTTCACATGTACAGATTAGAGAGTTTTTTGTTTTTTTTAAACAAACAAAAAAAAATCATCAATATACTATATATCAATGTATTTTATTTATTCATATTTCTTGCCCCACGTTGACAAATCTACAAAAAATGCCCGACAGGTTGTCAGGAGCATGTTACACCAATAGGTGGAACCATAATCCCCAAACCAGGTGAAGACATCAGTGTAGAAATTGTATCATTTTTTTTCTCAAGGGAAAATACTGTGGTGAAGAAGAAAAAACTTGGCTATAACATGGCACTACAACTCAGAGAATAAGTCATCACAGAGCCATTGTTGTCGAAATCGCTGAAAACACAAGTTATTTCACCTCACAGTAAATATATTGCAAAACAGCAATGTTTACCAAAGGATGGGATCCTTGCCAAATAATACATTCACGTTTTCCTCAATGAAACGCAAGTCCGCAGTGCTGACAGCACTCATACAGCTCCAAGACCAGGTCATTTTGTCTATCCATCCATCCATTTTCTACCGCTTATTCCCTTCGGGATCGCGGGGGGCGCTGGAGCCTATCTCAGCTACAATCGGGCGGAAGGCGGAGTACACCCTGGACAAGTCGCCACCTCATCGCAGGGCCAACATAGATAGACAGACAACATTCACACTCACATTCACACACTAGGGCCAATTTAGTGTTGCCAATCAACCTATCCCCAGGTGCATGTTTTTGGAGGTGGGAGGAAGCCGGAGTACCCGGAAGGAACCCACGCAGTCACGGGGAGAACATGCAAACTCCACACAGAAAGATCCCTAGCTGGAACTCAGATGGAACTCAGGACCTTCGTATTTTGAGGCACATGCACTAACCTCTGTTCCACCGTGCTGCCTTATAATAATAATGTATTGGATTTATATAGCACTTTTCTAAACACTGAAACCACTTGACAAATTGAGAACCCATCGTTAATTCAGTCCACATTCACATAGTAATGGTGGTAAGCTACATTTGGAGCCACACATGCTTTGGAGCAGTGGTCACCAACCTTTTTGAAACCAAGAGCTACTTCTTGGGTACTGATTAATGCGAAGGGCTACCAGTTTCCATCCATCCATTTTCTACCGCTTATTCCCTTTGGGGTCGTGGGGGGCGCTGGAGCCTATCTCAGCTACAATCAGGCGAAAGGAGGGGTACACCCTGGACAAGTCGCCACCTCATCGCAGGGGCTACCAGTTTGATACACACTTAAATAAATGGCCAGAAATAGCCAATTTGCTCAATTTACCTATAACTCTATGTTATTATTAATAATTAATGATATTTATCTTTGTGGAAACACTGATCATCTTAATGATTTTTCACAATAAATATATATAGAAACAGATAAATATCAATATGCAACACTTTATTTTTATATTTTCTCTAAGTGCACATTTTTCAAATTGAACATTTTCAAATGATCACTTCTAAGACAGTCTTGTGAAATCACAATGTCCCATTTTAACTAACTAACCACTAACATTTTTTAACAAATCATGAATTACTTTGCACCATGTTTGTACAAATAATAACTCATGTAAAATACAAAAGTCAACTCTCAAATTTTTAAATAAATCATGTCACACTTTGAACTGGACACCAAATTTGTTATCTGTTTCTTTGTCAGTTAGTGAAGACCAGGTCTTTAAAATATTTTCTTGGATTTTCAAATTCTATTTGAGTTTTGTCTCTCTTAGAATTAAAAATGTCGAGCAAAGCGAGACCAGCTTGCTCCTAAATAAATAACATTTAAAAAATAGAGGCAGCTCACTGGTAAGTGCTGCTATTTGAGCTATTTTTAGAACAGGCCAGCGGGCTACTCATCTGGTCCTTACGGGCTACCTGGTGCCCGCGGGCACCGCGTTGGTGACCCCTTATTCGAAAGCGTGGCTGCCAATATGCGCCAATGGTGCCTCCGATCACCACCAGAATCAGAATTAGAATCAGAATCAACTTTATTGTCATTACGCAGGGTAACGCGATTGAGGCCATTCCATGCAGTGCGATGTGTGCATGCAAGAAAAACAATGTGTAAATATATAAAAATATAAAAAATATAGAAGTGCAAAGAAAGGTGTGGCCCACAAATGTGACCCTGTACACTCTATAACCACAATCAGCAACATGTATACAGTACCGGTATTCAAATTCATACACCAGTGTGAGCGGCACTGGGAGCAATTTGGGTGAAATGTCATGCCCTAGAACACGGTGGCCGTGACTAGGATGGCGGAAGCTGGAATCAAACCTGGAAACCTCAAGTTGCTGAATGGCGGAAGCTGAAAATCGAACATTGAAGCCTCAAGTTGCTGGCATGGCTGCTCTACCATCTGCACCATCCCATAAGTTAACAGTTAATCTATACCAGGGGTCCCCAAACTTTTTGACTCGGGGGGCCGCATTGGTACAAGCGGTAGAAAATGTATGGATGATTTGCCTGAGCGGCTAGGAGACACCAAGAGTAACAAGTGGTAGAAAATGGATTAGAAAAGGACAGATTCCAAAAAATAATAATTAAACATTTTTTTTCCATAAATTTAATATATATATATTCATCCATCCATCCATCCATTTTCTACCGCTTGTCCCTTTTTGGGGTCGCGGGGGGTATTCGGGCGGAAGGCGGGGTACACCCTGGACAAGTTGCCACCTCATCGCAGGGCCAACACAGATAAGACAGTATATATATATATATTTTTTTTTAACTTGGGACTTCCCGCAGGCCGGATTTTGGATGGTGGTGGGTTGTAGTGGGCCGTTGTTTGGGGACGCCTCATCTATACTGTTATACAAGCTGTACAGGAACTACTCTAAAGTTTTATTTCTGAGGTATTGTCCATTAAGAAGATACTGTAACAAAAACTGCTAAAACACAGGTACTCCCTTTTGTGAAATACTTGATTAATATATTATATGTGAAATGAACAAAAAAAAAAAGAACTGGGACTATAAAATAAACAAGATAGGTCATCCATCCATCCATCCATTTTTTACCGCTTATTCCCTTTTGGGGTCGCGGGGGGCGCTGGAGCCTATCTCAGCTACAATCGGGCGGAAGGCGGGGTACACCCTGGTCATAGTGTCATAATCTGCGTGACAGTTATTGGGTGTTTTTTCGGTGTTTAGTTTAGTGTTTCTTTCTATCCAACATTTCCGCTTTCTGTTTTGGTTTGGTTTTGCATTGTCTTCACCACTGTTTTTGAGCACTGTTCTCCACACCTGCTCTTCTTGATTAATGATCAGAGGCCTCGCCTGCCTCTGATCATTCACCAGGAGGGTTTATGTTTAGTCAATGGTTCGCTGACTTCATGGTGTAACTTTTGGTACATGGGAAATAAGTTATACTTGTATAGCGTTTTTCTACTTTCAAGGTACTCAAAGTGCTTTGACACTATTTCCACATTCACCCATTCACACACAGATGGCAAGAGCTGCCATGCAAGGCCCTAACCACGACCCATCAGGAGCAAGGGTGAAGTGTCTTGCTCAAAGACACAATGGACGTGACTAGGATGGCCAAAGCTGGAGATCGAACCAGGAACTCTGAAATTGCTGGCACGGCCACTTTACCAACCAAGCCACGCCGGCCCCCCGTTTTGGTGTTTTTGCCTTGCCCAAGTTTTGCGCAATTGTGACACACTATTTGTTTCGGAAATACTTCAGAAGCTACATCAAGTATCGTATCTTATTTATTAACCACTGAGTATTATTTCATTCATATAATAGAATGACATTGTTTTTATTTAATTAGGGCAGTATATAACACATGAGCAAAGGTATCACGGTAAATATGCCAGAATTGGCTGAGATGGCTAAATTTTGCTGTCCTAGGGCAGTCACCATAAAAACAGACATTGAAAAAATACATAAACTTACAAAACAATATTATGATTCATTGTAAAACAGGTCAATATAAAAAAAAACAGAGTGCAAACTCCACAGGTAAAAAACTGGTTAGTCTTTAACCACTGTTTTTTTAAATTTATTTTTTAACATTGGATAGTCACCGTTTCCAATATGAGCTGATGTAGTGTGTTCCAGGCCTGGTTGCTCTGACAGAAAAAAAGAATTGTTTATATTCAGTCCTATGTTGATGTATGTTACAGTCACCCCTGGTTAATTGACTCTATTGCTATTTTACTTCTGTAAAATGTAATGGTGGAGGAGAAAACCTATTCAAAACCGTCCATGGATCGATTGGTACCGGGCCGAACAAGAAAAAAAATAATAAAATAAAATTAAAAAAAATATATATGGCTCTGCGATGAGGTGGCGACTTGTCCAGGGTGTACGCCGCCTTCCGCCCGAATGTAGCTGAGATAGGCTCCAGCGCCCCCCGCGACCCCGAAGGGAATAAGCGGTAGAAAATGAATGGATGGATATATATTTTTTAATTAATTAATTTGGATTAAATCAACATAAAAAACACAAGATACACTTACAATTAGTGCACCAACCCAACAAACCTCCCTCCCCCATTTACGCTCATTCGCACAAAAAGGTTGTTTCTTTCTGTTATTAATATTTCTGGTTCCTACATTATATATCACTATAGATCAATACAGTCTGTAGGGATACAGTCCGTAAGCACACATGATTAAAAAAAACAAAACAAAAAAAAACCCATACACCCCCCCGGTCCGTGGGACAAATTTTCAAGCGTTGACCGGTCCGCAGTTACAAAAAGGTTGGGGACCACTGGCATAAATCATCGGAATACATCTGATTGTGTAGCTGTCTAAATCTTTTTTTTAATGTGGCAAATAATATTGTTGATCTTAATGCCCTTATGTGCTATACCGATTTACATCTTAAAGCGGCCGTGCCAGAAACTTGAGGGTTCCTTGTTTGAATCCAGCTTCTTCCATCTAAGTCACGGCCGTTTGTGTCCTTGGGCACCTTGTTCCTGATGGGTCGTGGTTAGCGCCTTGCATGACAGCTTCCGTGTGTGTGAATGGGTGAATGTTATGTATAATGTAAAGCACTGTAGTAAAATATATTAATATAAATACAGACCGTTTACCATTTAATATGCTTTGTGTTAGGTGACGGAAAATTCACACTAGTGATGACACATCACATGGAAATATGGCACCGCCTTATGGAATGTTTCCAATGAAAACGCAACAACAATTTAATTATATCCAATATTTAGAATAACACACACACCATAATATTGCAGCTTTTTGGCTTCCATATACTTTGTCCTTTTAGAATACTTATGTGGCTCTTTAAATATTCATGTTATACATTTGTTTTACTTTTACAAATTTCTATGCCTTTTAAACATTCTGCACCGTTGATGCCTATCTTATTCTATTAATAATTACACAGATTCTAAAATGTTATTGTTCTGTCTAATATGCTACTGGTGGAGACTTAAATCAACTAAGTATCAGGCTATGGAGATGCACAATCTCTTTAAAAGGTTTTAAAATAGTTAGGTAATTTTATTTTATTGATGTAATATTTTGCCAGAAAAATACTCTTAACAAATAGCTTTATCTGTAAAGAATTTTGAATGTCAAAGATGTGAAATATGGCTGTGCCTCAAATGGCATACTTTGGTAAGTACACTTCATGTGTGCACTATGTACTTTGTTACTGAGGGTGCGTATTTTGTCTAAAAGAACACTTCCAGGCAACTACAACCCTAGAATAACACCATCCCCCCACCACATCCCACCTCCCCGGATTGTACATAATCAAATGTAAATAATCAAATGTATATACTTGTTCTTATGCTTTCTGAGCTCACTATGTTCACCGCTTGCTGTACATATCCTACCAAGTCAGACTTACACTGTTTCAATGTCCATTTCTCAGATGATATTATTGTTGATGACTGAAGTGCTGATATCAACCAAACCTAACCCCCCCGCCCCAACCCCCTCCACATCCCACACCCCGGATTGTAAATAATGTAAATAATTCAACGTATATACTCTGATGATTAACTTGTGTGATGACTGTATTATGCTGATAGTATATATTTGTACCATGAATTGATTAACCTGGACCCCGACTTAAACAAGTTGAAAAACGTATTCGGGTGTTACCATTTAGTGGTCAATTGTACGGAATATGTACAATTCAGCTGTACTGTGCAATCCACTAAGGAAAGTCTCAAAAAAGGGTTGTCCCAATTCGATTACCGGAAATCCCGCCCACTTCCTTCTGTTTCCTATTTTCTAGAGTAATATGTGCCACATTATTTCAATTTAGTCACTCCTCTTCCGCTACGTGGCAAAGATAGCGACTTAAGAGTAAATACGTAAATACGAGTTTTGACTCCCAGCCTATTTTGACGATGTAAATATAGAAAATACAATGTCGTTTGTCCAGGTGGAGTTGCCGTAGCATTCTGCTGACCACAACATAAGAGCGTCGAATATACATGAATAGCTTTTAAGTGAAATACCTGACGTCTACTCTTGTATTTAAACCATTATTTTGCTACACGAACACGTAACTCAGTAAAAAGAGGATAACAACTTCAACTTACCTCTGGTAAACACGCCTAATGAAGAAGAGTACAGGAAACTCGTAAATTCTGTCCATTTCAGTCTAATCCAGTAGAAAGTTAGAAGTCACACAGTGACAGAAAATTTCAAAATAAAACGGAGGAGCCATATCTGAGTTTTGTTTTGTTTTGTCTTTGGAATGCGGTGTACAAATAATAGGTAATGTGAGTGGTCATCATTTTCCTGACTATGTCTTATTATTTGCGAATGTATACTTACCAGTGATTTGCAAGGTTTTGCATGTAGCATGACTTGAAGCTCAACACGTCAGTGTGCTTTTATTTTGAGCAATTTTAACTGGTGCTTGTAGATTATAACTTGTTTGTCACACTCAGTTCACTAAGAAAGGATGTTGTATTTTCATCTAGTGTCGTTTTATTTGTGTGATTATATATATATATATATATATATATATATATATATATATATATATATATATATATATATATATATATATATATATATATATATATATATATATATATATTGTTAAGGTGTTTGAGCTTCGTGGAGTTCTTTGGGCGTGCACATAAACGACACTTTCATCGAGTCTGTTCAACGTCCTCTCACACGAGGAGACTTTATATTCTTCTCTGTAACATACAACACACAACTGCACCAGAGCGCCCCAAGTGGGGAACATGCGCTATAACAGCCAACCTTTGAACAAAGATACACAGTACTACACAGAGCAAGAGCGCAGATCAATCTTAACATATATATATATATATATATATATATATATATTAGGGGTGCCGCTAGGGATTTTGGGCCCCCATGAAAATAATCTTTACAGAGCCCCCAACACAGTGTCATTATTTTTTCTGTATCATAATTTCATCATCATTAGGGGCCTCTCTGGGCCCCCCTCCATCATGGGCCCCTAGAATCCGTCTCCTTTACCCCCCCTTTCCGGCGCCCCTGTATATATATATATATATATATATATATATATATATATATATATATATATATATAATTGTGTGCTTTTATTTTCAGCAGTCTTAACTAGTATTTGTAGATTTTAACTTGTTTTTAATGTGCATGTTTTATTTAGTAGGATTGCTGTCATACTCCCTGAACTGTTAGGTGGATTGATTGGAGACAGCAGTGACAATTAACACATCAGGCAATATAAGTGGAGACGAGGACTGGGACTTTGCGGGTTAAATACCAGCAAGGAGGAACACGCCAAGAGAAGAAAGGACGGAGGGAAAACATGGGTGTCGCGACGGAGGAGCAGAAACACGCCGCACGAGGGAAGGACTGTCGACAAGCGGGATGACCCCGAATTTGCACTGAATGCGGAACGGCTGCGGAACGGCACACGCGCACCGGCGTTGGTCAATTTTAATTTCCACCACACGCGTAACGTCACTGACATGCTGTTGCCGTTCCGCGTTCCAGCGCTAAATATACGCAAAGCTTCTATTTTTGCCGTACACTGCAAAAAATCTATTTAATTTTGCAAAAATCTGCTAGTCTTGGACACGTCATGCACAAAAGAAAATACACTATCTGGTTTACTTTCAAAATAAAATACTCCGTCTTCAAGGCGGATCATAGTTTACACATTGTAAGGTTCTAATGGGTGGTGAAGGACATGAAGTCAACATTTTCATAGGTTTTCAGTAGGGATGTCCGATAATGGCTTTTTGCCGATATCCGATATTCCGATATTGTCCAAATCTTAATTACCGATACCGATATCAACCGACACTATATATACAGTCGTGGAATTAAGACATTATTATGCCTAATTTGGACAACCAGGTATGGTGAAGATAAGGTACTTTTAAAAAAAAATTAATAAAATAAAATAAGATAAATAAATTAAAAACATTTTCTTGAATAAAAAAGAAAGTAAAACAATATAAAAACAGTTACATAGAAACTAGTAATTAATGAAAATGAGTAAAATTAACTGTTAAAGGTTAGTACTATTAGTGGACCAGCAGCACGCACAATCATGTGTGCTTACGCGACTGTATCCCTTGCAGACTGTATTGATATATTTTGATATATAATGTAGGAACCAGAATATTAATAACATAAAGAAACAACCCTTACGTGTGAATGGGGGAGGGAGGTTTTTGGGTTTAGTGTACTAATTATTATTCTGTAAAAGGGCAAGTCCTCAAATGCCACTTTGCCTGCAACTTAGTGTACTAATTGTAAGTGTATCTTGTGTTTTTTATGTTGATTTAATAAAAAAAATAAAAAAACGATACCCATAAAAAAAAAACGATACCGATAATTTACGATATTACATTTTAAAGCATTTATCGGACATCTCTAGTTTTCAGACTTCATTTCATCTCGTTGGCAAACACGGATGAGGACATATGCTGATTCTGGAGGTCCAAAATTAAAGAATAATGTACAGGCATATACCGGGCAGCTAAATAGGGATTTAGGGACCTGTGTCACATATCAGCTGATTGTTATATGGTGCGGTGCATTATAAAGATGACAAGAGTCCTGCTGTGTCTCAGTACCGTGTATTCAGGCTACATGTAGGAAGTACAACAGAGGTAAATAACACACGTGACGCAGGGATATGATATAGTTGAGGGCACCGTGGCTGCCACAGGGTGGCGCAGTATGTCAATACAATCACCCTGTAACATCTCCCTTCCTTTAGTACAGTATCCACACTGGAACAATGCTGCCTGTAAATCAACTGGAGACCATCAACATACTAGTAACACCAGATTCAACCTCAGATAGCAATACCTGGTTCAACATCCAATATCAGATATCAAATATATAGCAATAGAACGTAACACTACATAGTAGCAGGATAAGAACACACCTGTCATCAAATCACAATCAATCAGAACATCACTTTTTTTTGATTGTTACAACACTCACTTCTTTTTTTTTTTTTTCCTCAACAAAATGCACAGTCCATGTGTGTTTGAAAGTGCAAACAGTCCATTCATGTTTTATTCGAGTGTATGTCAGTGTGTGTGTGTGTGTGTGTGTGTGTGTATGTGTGTGTGTGTGTGTCACAGTCCATGTGTGACCTAGAGGTCAAGTCTTTCAGGAGGCTTAATCAGCCTCCCACTCCGGGAGAAAGTCCGGCCCTGTAGCACACGGCGCGGTGTGTCTCTGGCCTGCGGAGAAGACGGCGGTGACCTTGGGGCCGGTTAAGACCTTGGAGACTCCCCAGCACCGCCAATACAGTCTCTGTTGCCACCTCCACTCGCAGGCTGCTCTGGGGTCAATTCTGGTCGAGCCAGCGGTTGGGCAGGCGTTGCCTCGGCCGGTCGAAGATCAATTCTGTTGCGCCGATATGTGGTCCCCTCTACGTCGACCAGATAGGTCCGGAGTCCCAACTGCTGCAGGCACACCCCTCTCCTCCATCTGCCCGTCCTGTCTCCTGGGAGCGGCTTCATTCTGACAGGCTGGCCGACGTTCAGCTCCGGCAGATCCCTCGCCGATTTGTCATACACTAACTTCGCCGCCTGATGCTTCCCCCTCAGCTTGTCGGAAACCCCTGTGATGACCTGAGGTGCAAGGAGCTGGTCGGCCACCGGAAGAAGTGTTCTCAGCCTTCGTGACATGAGCCGCTGTGCTGGGCTGCAATGTATGCCCTCAGTGGGCGTGTTTCGCCAATGCAGAATGGCCTTCCAGGGTTCTTCTTTGGCACGGACCGCCTTTTTGCACAAGCCTTTCACAATCTTTACTGCTGACTCTGCTTTGCCATTAGCTTTTGGGTGCCGCGGTGAGGACATGACATGTTCGAAGCCCCACTCCCTTGCAAATGCCCGGAATTCACTGCACGCAAACTGGCTTCCCCCATCCGAAATGGCTCTGTCCGGGACGCCATAACGTGCAAACTGTGCCTTGATTTGTTGTATTGTGGTGTCGGCCGACAAGTCAGGGTGCAGGTCGATCTCCCAGAAGTCAGAGTAGTGGTCCACCACGAGCAAAACGTTCTGTGCTGCGTAGCTGTAGAAGTCCATGCTTACCAGCTGCCATGGACGTGTGGGGAGCGGGTGTGACATCATGGTCTCTTTTTGTTGTTCGTGCACATACTCGTTACACACAGAGCACTGCTGTACATAGTCTTTGACTTCCCCTTGCATGTATCGCGGGCATGTCTGTAGCATGCTTCACCACCCACATGATTGTAGTGGATCCTCCTCAGCATTTTCGGACGTATGGCTTTCGGAATGATGACGCGCTGGCTCCTGTAAAGCACGCCATCCTGTGCGCTTATTTAATCTCTGATGGCCCAGTAGTCCCTGATGAGTACGGGGGCCTCCTCTTTGTGTTCTGGCCATCCATATACCTCTGACAGGCGGGGCATAAATCTGGAAAGATAGTTCACAAAGCCAATACACCGCTGGACCCCTTTAGCGTCTGTGGGTTTCAGCATGTCCAGAACCGCCCTGACCTTGTCAGGGTCAGCCTTAAGGCCCTCGGCAGACAGTATGTGGCCGTGGAAACGGACCTCCTTCACCCGGAACTGCAAGTTTTTCAGGCTCAGTCTGAGCTTAATTTCTCTGCATCTGTCCATTAGGAAAATGAGGTTCGTGTCATGGTCGCGGTTGGCCTCATCGTCCGTATCCCCGCAGCCAACTATGAGGATATCATCGGCTATGGGCTCAATCCCAGTTAATCCAGCTAGGAGCTCATATTGCTTTCTCTGGTACAGTTCCGGAGCAATTGACACACCAAAGGGGAACTTCAGCCCCCGTTTTCTTCCCCATGGTGTCCAGAACGTTGTCATCAGGCTGCTCTTCTCATCCAGTCGGCACTGCAAGAATGCATCATGCGCATCCACCAGCGTGAATATACGCGCCTTTGGCAGCTTGTACAACACGTCATCTAAAGTGGGCATGAGGTAGTGGGACCGTTTCAGGGCTCGGTTGAGTGGCTTTGGGTCATTGCATAGTCTCAATTTATCCGTTTTTTTCACTATGACCAGATTGCTGATCCAGTCTGTGGGCTGTGTGACTGTGGTTAAATGTCCATCCTTTTCGTATTGATCGAGCTGTGCTTTAACAGCTGCCTTGAGGGCCACTGGAACATTCCTGGGGGCACACTGCACAGGCGCCACACTGCTGTCCAGCTCAAAGTGAACATCACCAAGCAGGGACTCAACTGGCCTGGTGAACACGTCGTGGTATGTGTTGATGAGACACTCTTTGGTCAGGTCTCCCATCCTGCAGTGTTCCACTTTATTTAGCTCCTCAGGAATGGTGAATTGTATCAGGACCAGTCTCTCACATGTCTCCCCTGAAAGCAAGGGCCTCTGGCCTGTATGCACAACCTCAAAGTCCAGCTTGTGTGTTCTGCCCCTAATGACACACTGTGTGCTGTACAACCCCAGCGAGTTCATCCACTCACTGTTGTACAGCTTCAATCTGGTGAGACTCTTCTGAAGAGGCGTTCTGGGCGGCAGTCTCATCTTGTCCTTCATGCTAATCACATTGCAGAGCCTCAGGAAAGGTCCAACACTTAACTACAGAGACCAGGTGACAACTCAAGAACCTTTTTACACTTATTACACCTAAATATTTAACATATAAATATCATTAACTAAATCATAATTAACCAAATTAATTAAGTCTAAAAGCACTATAAATGGTACACTTAAATCCAAAATAATATTGTTGATTAAACCCAAGGTAATTCTGTCAATAAAATGAACAAAGTGTGATTACGTTCTAATTAATGCTGTTAAATACTGGCAATTACACAAAGTTGTAGCCTTTACACAATAATTTCACTTCTTATTTGACAGAGTTTTGTGGAAAATATTGCCTTAACTTTATCAATTAAATCTAGCGTTTTATTTCTTAGAGTGTACATTTGGTAATATCTGGCATGATCATTGCATTTAATTTTGCAGCATCAAGAGTTAAGTTATTTTGAGTGTATATAAAATTTGTTGTATTTTATTCTAATCAGTTACTTTTAATTGTTTAAAACATAGCTGTGAATCAATGATAATTCTTAGATATTTAGGCCATGTCTACACTAGATCGTTTAACCCCTTAAACAAATAATTATTTAGCCTAAGCCCCGTTTCAGCCACACTAAACCATCGTTTAGGGTCCCCCTCCTCGGACAATTTTTTACATGGGTAAGTGCGCCGTGTATTTCTTGAATCTTCGGCACTTAGATTTGTATGGACTCATTGATCGTTTACAAACTGAGTTTGTAAAGGAAGTGACGCCAGAAAGACCGCGCCCACACAGGAAGTGACATCAGAAAGAACGCGCCACAGCCAGCTTCATCATAAAGCGGTTTCGTATCTCTGAGCCACACCAGTTGCCAATCCTAATCACTCCCCTTTTTTTACCCATCCCACCATCATGTGGACGCTGGTGCGTTGTTCGCTACATGCGACCGCGTTTGTTTCACTACACCAGAGCTGGACAAATATTTTGACTCGGGGGGCCACATTATGAGAAAAAATGTGTCTGGGGGGGCCAATGTGTATGTGATTGAGTGTGTTGTGCAGGTGTTTGAGTTGTATTGGCGGGTTATATGGACGAGAGGGGGGAGGTGTTTGTTATGCAGGATTATTTTGTGGCATATTAAATATAAGCCTGCTTGTGTTGTGGCTAATAGAGTATATATATGTCTTGTGTTTATTTACTGTTTTAGTCATTCCCAGCTGAATATCAGGTCCCACCCGCCTCTCACAGCATCTTCCCTATCTGAATCGCTCCCACTGCCCTCTAGTCCTTCACTCTCACTTTCCTCATCCACAAATCTTTCATCCTCGCTCAAATTAATGGGGAAATCGTTGCTTTCTCGGTCCGAATCGCTCTCGCTGCTGGTGGCCATGATTGTAAACAATGTGCAGATGTGAGGAGCTCCACAACCTGTGACGTCACGCGCATATCGTCTGCTACTTCCGGCACAGGTAAGGCTTTTTTATCAGCGACCAAAAGTTGCGAACTTTATCGTCGATGTTCTCTACTAAATCCTTTCAGCAAAAATATGGCAATATCGCGAAATGATCAAGTATGATACATAGAATGGACCTGCTATCTCCGTTTAAATAAGAACATCGCATTTCAGTAGGCCTTTAATTACGGACGACATGACCTTGGAGTTACGACAATGTCTTTGCACATTATTTTTCCTGTGTGGAAAAATTGCATCAATAAAGCCAAAGAAAAAGAAAAACACCAGTGTACAACTGTTTTATGTTCAGTACATTTTTGACACACATTGGCATCTTATACAATGTCATGACTGACCAGGCCATAATTTTTGCAAATGAAAAAGTTGTGAAAAAAGACAGAATACATCAAAATAGTGTTCCTTTTCCTACAAGCTAAACTGGTGAGGTACACTGAGGTCTTGCGGAATATGCTTCATGGTGGTTAGAACACTGATGTTTCTGTGAGTTTTCACATATTTCATCTCCCATAAGCAAGTTCTATGTCCTCAGGTGGCTTATAGAGAAAGGGTCGATTGCATGTTAAATCAGACACAGGTATGTCTGGTGTTAAAAACTTAGAACAAGTAATACTTGTCATAAAAAATCTTGAACTTAGCTGTCGTCTCTTTGCATGTTTGAGGACAAGCTCGCTTCCAGTATGAGAACTTATTTGTGCACCACAGCCTGATGATCAGGGTTTTCCTTCAGATTGTCTGCAGGCTAAAACATGAGTGTGCTTTATTACATGTTATTCTTGGCAGAGGTAGAAAGAGCGCAGTTGAACTAGTTGCAAGTGCTGACATTTAAACATGTACATGGGAGTTTCCTGCACGTTGCCAAGCCTGCAGTTTTTTTCCACACCGAAACAGCTTCTTTTATGTTTGCCATTCATTTTGTCAGAACATTTTCTATATGCTACATATTTGAGCATACATATTAAGGAAAATTAGAATATTTTGCTTGCATGCATGGATTTGCAAGCAGAATATTCCTAATGCTAACATTTTCACATGTAAAAACCTCAATTAAAGAACAATATCATTTTAAAAGACGGTCTGATGATCTATTGTTGTGTCTAATATAATTCTGTACGAAGCTTAACTAATACACAGTACAGGCCAAAAGTTTGGACAAACCTTTTCAATCCATGTGTTTTCTTTTTTTTTTTCATGACTATTTGCATTGTAGATTGTCACTGAAGGCATCAAAACTATGAATGAACACATGTGGAGTTATGTACTTAACAAAAAAAGGTGAAATAACTGAAAACATGTTTTATATTCTAGTTTCTTCAAAATAGCCACCCTTTGCTCTGATTACTTTTTCGCACACTCTTGGCATTCTCTCGATGACCTTCAAGAGGTAGTCACCTGAAATGGTTTTCACTTCACAGGTGTGCTTGAAGCTCATCGAGAGAATGCCAAGAGTGTGCAAAGCAGTAATCAGAGCAAAGGGTGGCTACCTATGTTCACTACCTATGTTTCAAGGAAGATGATGTGCCTTCTTATGTTGCACTTTATCTTGTTTTTTATTAATGGTCATTGGTCCAAGTTTAAAGAAAGAAGGAATGCCTTTTTATGTTGCACTGTTTTTCATTAATTATGTTAAAAGGAAAACAAAAATGCATGTCAAGTTGATCGACAGATTTTATTATTCTCCAGTGCAATACCAGTACTGAAATGAAGGCTAAAAGGGCATTAATGGGAGTATTAAAAAAAAAGAAAAAGAAAAAAAAAAGTAACTAAATAGTTATTTTTCACAGTAACGCATTACTTTTTGGTGTAAGTAACTGAGTTAGTAACTGAGTTACTTTTGATATCAAGTAACTAGTAACTGTAACTAGTTACTGGTTTTCAGTAATCAACCCAACACTGGTTTCCCTCTTACACACATGTTTATGTGTGCTATGGCTATGAGGTTTTTTTTCACTTTGGCTTCAGTCTGGACCCCCTCTCCAGATGCCCAGGCTTGGACTGAATATTTTTTTCTGTTTCTCACCTTTTTTGTAAGGGCCGCCAGAAGTTGGCAGACCCGTCAGCGATCCTGTTCTGTCGCCCTGTAATGTTTGTCTGCTCTTGAATGGGATTGTGCGGAAAAATTAAATTTCCCCTCGGGGATTAATAAAGTATTTCTGATTATGATTTCTGATTCTGATTGTTATGAACATGTCTGTTACTGCATTATTGAGCGTGTATATAAAACGTTGGAGGGTTTTTTTTAGTTTTGGAGGCTTTGAAGGCTACAACAGTTGCTCCCATTAACAACATCTTGAAAGCGTTTTTTTATCATCTTTAACGCCCCCCCCCCCCCCCCCCCCCCAAAAAAAAAGACATGTTATATTCTTGTCTCTCATAGTGATTGTGAACGATAGGCAAAATTCCCCAAAAAGTGCAGTTCCCTTTTAAAAATATCAGACTTTGAACTCAAACAATGATGCTCTGAATGAAGGATCCTCAATAAAGCCCATACTTTTAAAAAGCTTGTAAGAGACGGCATTGCCCTCCTCTATGTAGCAGAACACTGGGTAGCCGTCAGCAAGGAGTCTGCGGGCCATGGTATGGACCAACACTTTGGCGTAACCCTTCTGTCTGTGCTCAGGCTGAGTATACAACATGCCTATTGCCAAGGATTCATACATCCCCATCCATGATATAGGCCGACCCTGGTAATCAGTGATGCAACATGATGGGAAGTTGCTGATGAGGAATGTGACATTGTTCTTGGCTTGTTCAGTTCCACCCAACTTCCATGTGCGATTTACCAGGTCAGCGTGGGAACAATCGAGAGATGAAATCCTGTATTTCAGCTGACTGTAAAACGAACAAAAATATATAAAAGGTTACTAAAAGTAGCGAGAAAATATGGAGAAGTGAGCACACCCCACACATGTCAACAGCCATGTGTGTATTTACTACACACAGCCATTATTGTCTTAATAGCTTGCAACACAAGTGGGTACCAGGATGATTGCGTCTTTCCAACAGTCACGCATGGTGATGGTGCATGTCATGGTCTGGGACTGCATGTGTGCTGCCAACACTGTGGTTCACTGAGAGACATAGGGTTGTACGGTATACCGGTATTAGTATAGTACCGCGATGCTAATGAATCATATTCGATACGATACCGCCTTTGGAAAGTACTGGTCCCGCACCCCTGTCATCGTCACGTCATGTCATTGCTGGTTTTACGAGCAGACGATCATGTTCGGTAGCGCACAATCACGGACTACTTACAAGCAGACACAGTGTGTAGACAGAAAAGGGAGAACAGACGCATTTTGGCTTAAAAACTAAAGATAATGGTGAAGCTATAACATTGAAACGCCCTTAGGAAGAGGTGCTTTAAGACATGGCTAGCTAGCAAGCGGCTAACGTCCATCCGCCGTCGGCAGTGTTTTAGCTTCTTTTAAATCACTAATCCTGGTCTCCATGGCGACACATAAAGTACGTTTCTTACAAGTATCATCCCTGCAGGACGAGGAATAGCTAAACATGCTTCATTACATACCGTAGCTCACTGGCGTCGAAATGTAAACAAACGCCATTGGTGAATCTACACCATACTTGCCAACCCTCCCGGATTTTCCGGGAGACTCCCGAAATTCAGCGCCTCTCCCGAAAACCTCCCGGGAGAAATTTTCTCCCGAAAATCTCCCGAAATTCAGGTGGAGCTAGAGGGGGCCTCCAGCTCCATGCGGACCTGAGTCCGCTTTCCCACAATATAAAGAACGTCTACAGTAAAGCAGTCCGTCTGCCGTAAACAGTAATGTTGTGACACTCTTAAACAGGACAATACTGCCATCTAGTGCATTTGATGAAAGCACTTTTGTGCGTGCCACACATCAATGCATCATCAGAGAGGGTGTTCAGCATGGTTAGAAAAATAGTGACAGAGAATAGAACAAGGATGGACAATTCAACCCTTAACTCAACAATGAGTAGATGAGTGTTATGTGTGTGTATATGTGTAAATAAATGAACACTGAAATTCAAGTATTTATTTTTTATATATATATATATATATATATATATATATATATATATATATATATATATATATATATATATATATATATATATATATATATATATATATATCCATCCATCTATCCATCCATTTTCTACCGCTTATTCCCTTCGGGGTCGCGGGGATATATATATATATATATATATATATATATATATATATATATATATATATATATATATATATATATATATATATATATATATATATATATGAAATACTTGACTTGGTGAATTCTAGCTGTAAATATACTCCTCCCCTCTTAACCACGCCCCCAACCACGCCCCCGCCCCAACCACGCCCCCCCCGCACCCACCCCCCACCCCCCACCTCCCGAGGTCTCAAGGTTGGCAAGTATGATCTACACCAGACATCCACTGTAATGATACCAAGTACAATAGCGTATCTAGTTGAAACTACTATGATTACGTCGATATATTTTTGGCATCACAACATCTTCTTTTGTTTTTTTTTAATTCACATTATGTTTATAAACTCAGGAAGTATGTCCCTGGACACATGATGACTTCCAATATGACCAATGTATGATCCTGTAACTCCTTGGTATCGGATTGATACCCAAATTCGTGGTATTATCCAAAACTAATGTAAAGCATCCAAACAACAGAAGAATAAGTAATTATTACATTTTAACAGAAGTGTAGATAGAACATGTTAAAAGAGAAAGTAAGCAGATATTAACAGTAAATGAACAAGTAGATTAATAATTCATTTTCTACCACTTGTCCTTAATAATTTTGACAAAATAATAGAATGGAAAATGACACAATATGTTACTGCATACGTCAGCAGACTAATTAGGAGCCTTTGTTCTCTTACTTACTACTAAAAGACAAGTTTTCTAGTATGTTCACTATTTTATTTAAGGACAAACTTGCAATAAAGTTAAAGTTTAACCCCCAATTACAACCCTTGATGCTGAGTGCGAAGCAGGGAGGCAATGGATCCCATTTTTTATAGTCTTTGGTATGACTCGGCTGGGGTTTGAACACACGACCTTCCAGTCTCAGGGCGGACACTCTAACCACAAGGCTACTGAGCAGGTGGCTTTGTTTAATATACCGTAAGATTTTTTTGTTAAAATAAAGCCCATAATGCAATTTTTTGTGGTGCCCTTTATTTAGAAAAGTATTGAAAAGTACCAAAAAGTGTCAAAATACATTTTGGTACCGGTACCAAAATATTGGTATCGTGACAACATTAGTTCACTGAGAGACACATGAATTCTTATATGTATTGTGACATTTTAAAACAACAACCATGTGACCCAACATGATAAGGAGCCCAAACATAAGATAACAAGTGCCTCTCTGAGGAATATGAAGGTGAGGGATTGGTCAAGTACATCACCAGACCTGGATCCAATTGAGCACCTGTGGGGCATCGTCAAGTGGAAGGAAGGTGGATGAGTGCAAGTTATCAATCATCCACTAGCTGTCCAAGTCGTCATGGAGGAATAGAAAAGGATTCCAGTAACCATCTGTCATGACCGCTGTGATTTTTTTTTTCTTCTTCTGTCTGTTTCTCATTGACAACTTGGACACACCTGTTCTTGGTTGCCAATCTGGCTCCTACATATGGCAGTCCTGCCCATTGCACATGCATGACTCATTGTTCACCGTGAGTGATTGTCCTTAGTCAGTGCTGCTCACCCTGATATTGCTGTGGCAGTGTGCCACATTTGGTTACATTAAGGGGAAACCCTGGTCCTGTACTTAATAACTATTTTGCTGGTCAACAATTTCTTTATTTTTCAGAATTTTAAGTTATATCGAATAAAAAATGCCTGTCAGCATGAGGATTTAGTCTGCCGTTTGTCACTCATCCACACAAGGAGTGCATGTATACATACAAAAGCAGTCAACTGACAGTTTGCAGTCATGTTGTTATGGCAGAATATACTTTCAATGACAGCTAACGCTAGTAGCTAAACGTTGCCAATTAGCTGTCATTAGCTGACAACAAACAAAGCCTGTGCGTGTTTTCAACCTCAAGTGGCTGTCGAAAAGCGTGCTGACTTTCGAAAGTTGAGTTGTGTTGAGTTTGTGTTTATTTGGAACATGCAAGCATACAACATGATACATCACAATTTCCAGTTTCTCTATTCAACATGTTCGAAAAGGAGTAGGCAGAAACAGAGCTTATTTAATCCTACCCTTTTTCCTTTACATAGCAGTTGCTAAAACTTTTCTTCACTTCCTGTTCTCAAATTGTTCACAATATACTCCATAAATAATAAGAATAAAAATAAATAAAAAATTATTTGTGAAGTGAGTTATATTTCATATGGTGAGATAAGTAAGTTTATCTCGAAAATGAATGGATGGATGAAATGTTTATCATGGTTCTTCTTCTTTGTACTTTGTAAACACTTCAAGTTTGAAGAGTTTCTTGAAGTGGATTATTTTAGTACATTTTTTTATTTCTTTGCTTAATTCATTCCATAATTTAATTCCACATACTGATATACTAAAGGTCTTAAGTGTTGTACGTGCGTACAAATGTTTTGAATTACATTTTTCTCTAAGATTATATTTCTCCTCTTTTGTTGAGAAGAATCATTGTATATTCTTGGGTAGCAGATTATAGTTTGCTTTGTGCATAATTTTAGCTGTTTGCAAATTCACTATGTCGTGGAATTTCAGTATTTTCGATTCAATGAGTAAAGACTTGGAATGTTCTCTATATCCAAAATTAAGTATTATTGTAATTGATCTTTTTTGCAACACCGTTAATGAATGAAGTGTACTTTTGTAGTTATTTCCCCATATTTCTGCACAATAACTCATATATGGTAACACTAGCAAGCAGTAGAGAATATGAAGTGATTTTTGGTCTAAAACATGTTTTGCTTTATTCATTATTGACGTGTTTCTTGCTACTTTATGTTGCATATTTTTTACATGAGATTTCCAGTTCATTTTATCATCAATCATTATACCTAGAAATTTGGTTTCATTTACTCTTTCAATTTCTATTCCGTCTATTTGTATTTGTGTTAGACTTTCAGAGTGTCGGTAAAAAAAAGTAAGTGACAGATTATGAAAATACTTTTTTGGCTTGGGCTGGAAAATAAGGCTGGCTGTATCATTATGTTGCATTGCTTTCATGTATTATTTGTCATGACGTTTGATTGCTGACTGCCGCAAATGTCTGGCCCAGCCAGCGCTGTTTTAAAAATCTGGCCCAACTAGGTTTGTAATTGAATAGCCAAGGCCTATTGTAACAACACGACGACACATATTTTTAGAGCATTTAATCGATCGCACCTGGACTGTACAGTTTGTGTTCGAAGACGTTTCACCTCTCATCCAAGTAGGCTTCATCAGTTCATGCTCATAGATAGTCTTAGACTTTGAATAGCAGAGGTGGGACCAAGTCATTGTTTTGCAAGTCACAAGTAAGTCTCAAGTCTTTGCCCTCAAGTCCGAGTCAAGTCCCGAGTCAAGACAGGCAAGCCCCGAGTCAAGTCCAAAGTCAAGACTGGAAAGTCTCAAGTCAAGTCCTAAGTCCTGCATTTTGAGTTTCGAGTCCTTTCAAGTCCTTTTAACCACAGACTAATATATTAACACAGATTGTGTATGCTTTTCAAACGCTGTATTTATTTATTAAAACAAGTGCATTTTAAATTGCAGGAAAGAAAATTGTGCTGACATTGCACTTTATAATAGCACTATTAACCAGTCATTTTAAACATTAACTCATTCCTTTACAGAACAAACACATTGAAAAATAAAGTGCAAATGTACTTATTTGTACAAAAGTGTTAACATTGAAAAAACATGACATATACGTGAACATAACAAAAAAGTTGTACTTTTTATATGCCAGGGCCCTATGCTGCATTGCATTTGCAAAAGACCAAATTAGCCAAGAGTCTGTCAGTCATTTGTGCACGATGGGGGCGTAGTATGATGCCACCATGGCTGAAAACTCGCTCCACTGGAGCACTGGAGGCAGGCACTGCCAAGACTCTCATGGCCACTCGGAACAGTGAAGGAAGAGTCTTCATGTTCAATGCCCAGAACAAAAGGGGGGAGAGAGTTGTTTTGGGTTGGTGCACTACTTGTAAGTGTATCTTGTGTTTTTTATGTTGATTTAATTAAAAAAAGAAAAAAAAAAAAAAATTATTTCTTGTGCGGCCCGATACCAATCGATCCACGGACCAGTACCGGGCCGCGGCCCGGTGGTTGGGGACCACTGAGGTAAACAACCAACAGTATGTCAGAAAGCTAGCTAAAACGGTACACATATTCATAATATAGTATACATTTTAACTGACCTTTATTTTACTATTTTTGTCTTTTTTTAGGTGGCTAAAATACGCGGTGCTGCTGACCGCCGTCTAACGTTACGTGTGATATATTGACTAACGTAACCCTGCTTAAAAAAAATCACTGAACAAAAAGTATGAATAAGGTAGTGAACTGCAACATATTCCCGTGTTTGCAATAACGTTATAACGTTAGCAGTGAGTTTACAGCCTCACTGATTTAACTACACAGCAAATAAAAGTCACGTTACTTAGCCAATAAACGTTATCTTACATTCAAAACTTACCGTTCTTTGTGCAACTTCAAATGCCGGACGAAGTTGGAAGTTGTTGCCTCTCCATCAGTAATTTTGGAACCGCATGTGTTGCATACTGCAAACCGTTTTGTGTTGACCACCTCGTAATTTTTATACCCAAACAAAATTATTTTAGGTATCATTTTTTGTTCACTGGCGTGTGGTTTGGACATGTCTTCTTCGTTTGTTGTCCTGCAATTTGATTGGATGAATGCTGTGTGATGAAAACAAAGTAGATCTAATTTGATTGGCTGTTGTACTGAGACCACACCAGCTGACACACGCAACGCTGATAGACAAGTACACAATGAAAAATACGGAGCGCTCCCGAATAACTTTTTCATCTTTGGGTTTTGGGGAAAGCAGCAAGTCATGTCAAGTCATGTCAATTCAAAAGGCTCAAGTCCAAGTGAAGTCACAAGTCATTGATGTTAAAGTCTAAGTCGAGTTGCAAGTCTTTTTACATTTTGTCAAGTCGAGTCTAAAGTCATCAAATTCATGACTCGAGTCTGACTCGAGTCCAAGTCATGTGACTCGAGTCCACACCTCTGTTGAATAGTCAGATCTAGATAGAAGCTGGTGCCAAACCTCCAATTATTTATCCCCAACACTCCAACTTGGCCGTGCACACCCTCCTTGTGTCGTGTTGTGTTGTGTTTTTAAAATACACTATATTACCAAAAGTATTTGACCACCCATCCAAATGATCAGAATCAGGTGTCCTAATCACTTGGCCTGGCCACAGGTGTATAAAATCAAACACTTAGGCATGGAGACTGTTTCTACAAACATTTGTGAAAGAATGGGTCGCTCTCAGGAGCTCAGTGATTTCCAGCGTGGAACTGTCATAGGATGCCACCTGTGCAACAAATCCAGTCGTGAAATTTCCTCTCTTCTAAATATTTCAAAGTCAATTGTCGGCTTTATTATAAGAAAATGGAAGAGTTTGGGAACAACAGCGACTCAGCCACGATAGAATTGACAGAGAACTATGAAGCGCATAGTGCAAAGAGGTTGCCGACTTTCTGCACAGTCAGTTGCTACAGAGCTCCAAACTTCATGTGACCTTCCAATTAGCCCACGTACAGTACGCAGAGGGCTTCATTGAATGGGTTTCCATGGCCGAGCAGCTGCATCTAAGCCATACATCACCAAGTCCAATACAAAGTGTCGGATGCAGTGGTGTAAAGCACGTCACCACTGGACTCTAGAGCAGTCCTCTGGACTGACGAATCACGCTTTTCCATCTGACAATCTGATGGACCAGTCTGGGTTTGGAGGTTGCCAGGAGAACGCTACATTTCGGACTGCATTGTGCCGAGTGTGAAATTTGGTGGAGGAGGAATTATGGTGTGGGTTGGTTTTTCAGGAGTTGGGCTTTGCCCCTTAGTTCCAGTGAAAGGAATTTTGAATGCGCCAGGATACCAAAACATTTTGGACAATTCCATGGGATGGCACAAACTGAAGACAAACATTTTCAAGTGCGCCGTCTCGCAACGACTGCCGCAAAGCCTGCTTGTCAGGTTAAAAAGGAAGGGAAGACAAAGGTGTGCATCAACAACAGACACAGTGCACATGAAAGGACTGCACTGTCAAAACTTACCAGCATTTAATAGTATTTTACTGTTGTAATCAAAATTTACTGTAACTTTGCAACAAATGACATTAAAGACCAGCACGCTTACATTTCACATACAGTGGTTACTTTCACAGTAAAAGTATGTTACTGTGAAAGTAGTGCTATTGTTAGCCAGCAATTTGCTTTGAATTTACAATTAATTTTTTCACAACGTGCATGACAAAAAAGTATTTGGCCACCCATCCAAATGATGAGAATCAGGTGTCCTAATCACTTGGCCCGGCCACAGGTGTGTAAAGTCAAGCACTTAGGCATGGAGACTGTTTCTACAAACATTTGTGAAAGAATGGGCCGCTCTCAGGAGCTCAGTGATTTCCAGCGTGGAACTGTCATAGGATGCCACCTGTGCAACAAATCCAGTCGTGAAATTTCTGATGGATGAGTCCGGGTTTGGAGGTTGCCAGGAGAACGGTACATTTTGGACTGCATTGTGCCGAGGTTGACATTTGGTGGAGGAGGAATTATGGTGTGGGGTTGTTTTTCAGGAGTTGGGCTTGGCCCCTTAGTTCCAGTGAAAGGAACTTTGAATGCTCCAGGACACCAAAACATTTTGGACAATTCTATGCTCCCAACCTTGTGGGAGCAGTTTGGAGCGGGCCCCTTCTTCTTCCAACATGACTGTGTACCTGTGCACAAAGCAAGGTCCATTAAGACATGGATGACCGAGTCTGGTGTGGACTACCTTAACTGGCCTGCACAAAGTTCTGACCTGAACCCAATAGAACACCTTTGGGATGAATTAGAACGGAGACTGCGAGCCAGGCCTTCTCGACCAACATCAGTGTGTGACCTCACCAATGCGCTTATGGAAGAATTGTGGAAAATTCCTATAAGCACACTTCGCAACCTTGTGGACAGCCTTACCAGAAGAGTTGAAGCTGTAATAGCTGAAAAAGGTGGACCGACATCATATTGAACCCTATGGGTTAGGAATGGGATGACACTTCAAGTTCATATGTGAGTCAAGGCAGGTGGCCAAAAACTTTTGGCAATATCGTGTACATCCATCCATCCATTTTCTACCGCTTATTCCCTTTGGGGTCGCGGGGGGCGCTGGAGCCTATAATATCGTGTACATTCCTGGATAAATGAGAACATCCATAGACATGACTGCAATTTGTTAGTTGCTTCTCTTGGAATGCTTCTGTGTATTTGCATGCGCTTCGGGTGAAACAGCTATGATTGACAGCCTGAATGCTAGATGTATTAATCCTGACAATCAATTTGAATTCAATATTATGAGTATTTTAAAAACAATGAAAATTTTGTTTCGAGTAAAGAAGAACAACAGCCTTCCAGCTTGTATTCTTAGGTTATTTAAATTAAGAGGAGAAAACTATAATTCACAGTAGAGAAATAGATTTTTGAAATAGGTAATGTAAGAAACGAATATAAAATACAAATGTATTTCAGTTTTAGGAGTTAAAAGGTGGAACAAGCTCAGTTATGAGTTGAAGACATGAAGTTCTTTGTTAAGGTTTAAGAAAGCTTTGAAAGGTGAAATAAAGGAAAATTACAAAATATAGCAACGATTACTTTCATCCTATTGATTTTTTAACGTTGATGTTCCAGGCAATCAAATTTTCAGTGAAGGTATAGGATAGGCAAATATAAGCCTTAGCCTATTCCTTTTTTGGTCATTCTTTTTCTTTTTGTGTGTATGTGTATGATCGTTAATATGTATAATTTTTGCTGTTAAATTGATCACACAAAATGGTTGATTATATGACCGAAATTAACTCATTTAATTGTATTACTGTATATAATGATAATAAATCATGTACTATATATAATGATGAGAAATCATGTATATAATAATAAATCATGTGTATTATGATAAGAAATCATGCATATATTGATAATAAATCATGTAATTGTGAAAATTATAGACATTTAAAACAATATATTTGTTCTGTTCTACCACTAATGATAACTCAAACTAGCCGGTGGTGTTCCTGTTATATTTTTACTTTTTTTTTTAACTTTGAGCAAGTTGCAAACTTTAAGGCACTGCTAAAAATTGTGCTCACACTAAATATTCACACTATGAACACAATTTGGTCACTGTGAGGTGTACTGACTTGTGTCGCAAGCTGTTTTTTTTTTTTTTCATGTTCAGATGTCAGTATATTTCTATTTGTTTTCCATACAATACAGTACACTGACAACCTAAGTAATATCAAGTTTCCTCTATACCTCTTACCATGTATACAGTACAGGCCAAAAGTTTGGACACACCTTTTCGTTTCAGTACGTTTTCTTTATTTTCATGACTATTTACATTGTAGATTGTCACTGAAGTCATCAAAACTATGACACCTGTGAAGTGAAAACCATTTCAGGTGACTACCTCTTGAAGCTCATCGAGAGAATGCCAAGAGTGTGCAAAGCAGTAATCAGAGCAAAGGGTGGCTATTTTGCAGAAACTAAAATATAAAACATGTTTTCAGTTATTTCACCTTTTTTTTGTTAAGTACATAACTCCACATGTGTTCATTCATAGTTTTGATGCCTTCAGTGACAATTTACAATGTAAATAGTCATGAAAATAAAGAAAATGCATTGAATGAGAAGATGTGTCCAAACTTTTGGCCTGTACTGTATGTTACAGTAAATAATGATCATGGTTTCAGAAACGTAAGGGGTGGATAAATGTTTCCGTATATACAAAAATGTGCGTATGTAAAGTATGTGTGTGTATAATTCTCATACACACCTGTCAAATGTAGGTGTGACCAGATGACTACTCCCTGGCAAATACAGAAGATGCGTCACAGTCACACATTTGCAGTTGACATTTCTGTTCGATGAAACCTCTTTCAACATGGTGGTATGAGAAACGTCACAACCTGCAAATGAATTGCACAGTCTATTAAAAAAAATATTGTCCTCAAGGTGTTACATGAGAACAATAAATTATGAGAACTATCCTGTGGATATATAGGGGAATAACTACCAAAGTACAGTTCCATTTTCCCCCCCCCAAAAAAGGTCAGTTAGGATAATTCACAATGTGTCACGGCCTGGGCACATGCCACTGCGCACTCTTCAATGAGCCCCGCGGAGCGCACCTTGGGACACGGCCACGGCCGCTCTTTTCCTGCACGGGTCACTCCGGCGGCAGCAAGCGGTTGCAATCTATCATCAATCAGCACACCTGGAGCTGAGGATCAGACCTGCCTTTATAAGCCTGCTCAACCTGCTATCCCGTGCGAGAGCGTAATCTTCTGTTTGCGTACAGTAAGCCACATCATGCTCTATGCTCACTATTGCTCTCTGTGTTTGCTCTCCGTATTCTGCTCCTTGTGCTCACTTGTTCCCGCCGTTTCCCTTGTTTGTGCAGTATCCTCTGTTGGCTTGGAAGTGAGCTGTGCGCCTCACTTCCCTGGATCCACCTCTGGACTCTGACTGCCTCCCTCGATCCTCGCCCCCTCGCTTTGGACACGGATATCAGGACGCCTTGCTCCAGCCTCGAGGACCTCACGCTTGGATCACGGATCTATGAGCCTGCCCTGCCCCTTTTCGACTTGCCTTTCGCTCAACACTCCTGGTAACACTCATTAATTCCTACACATAGTCTCACACCGTACACCCTTGGATTTTTGTCACACTCCATTCCCTTATTTATTAATATTATTGTTTCATTATATATATATATATATATATATATATATATATATATATATATATATATATATATATATATATAAATATATATATATATATATACATATAATAAATCATAGAGCCAATCTACGCCCCTTGTTGTCTGTGCCGTCTACTCCTCACAGTACATAACACAATGGTGAACATAAAGAAAACACAACCCTTTTATTGATATAATAGAAATTCACAAATGTAGTACAGTCCTAAACAGCTAAACTCAATTATAGAATCCACAAATTAACCTGCCATCATCTAATTAGTTTTGTTCTACTGTCGACATTGGTACCTAAAATTAAGAGTTATTCAATTTAAGAGTGTTTTGAGATAAGAGCTGTCTCTTCGTTAATTGTTCTGCTTTAAGTTGCAAGTAAAAATTTAAGTTTCATTAGTTGCCGCGGCGAATGTCGCAGTGAACCCCTTAATATCTGCTCATAACATCTGGTCTTATTTGCTAGCATTAGCTTATAGCTTGAGATTGACATCACTTTGTTTTCCAAAGCAGGGGAAGGAAAATAGTAAATGTGAAGGACAGTGATGAAAATAAGGAGTGGATGATATTTATTGAATTAAAAAAAGACATTATCAAAAAAAATGTCAGAATAACTTAAGCGTATCGATGCTAGCCTTCACCGTACTGAGGCAGGGTGAGTCTAATGCCAGCCAAGAATGTTAAAATAATCTCTAAATAGCGGCCATTTGTCAGTGAAAATATGGAAACGCTGCTGATGGTGTGTTTGATGGAGAAGCAGCTGGAAGGAGGTACCGCAGAAGTCTGCTAACCAAGGAAAACACTGTAATATTATTACATTACTTCATAAAACTACTGTAGCACTTTGTAGTACATTGTATTCTATTTTTATACGATATTTATTCTCTAAAAGTTTGTATTTCTTTTTAAAAGTCATGTTACATGTTAAAACTGTGCTGTTTTGGGGGGTCAAGCACCAATTGTATTTCAATTCATTTCAATGGGAGACGTTAATCTGTGTGCAGAGAGAACCCACGCAGTCATGGGGAAAACATGCAAACTCCAAACAGAAAGACCCAGAGCCCGAAACTCACACCAATGATTTTTTTGCTGTGAGGCACGAGCAATATCCACTTGTCCACCGTGCTGCCAAGTTACAGTAATTATTATTATTATTATCATTATTATTATCAATTGGACAACTTTACCTATGGCCTATGCAAATGTTGCCCATACATGTTTTTTGTACTCCAGCTTCCTCCCAAAACCATCAAAATATGAATAGGTTTATTTGAGACTAAATGTCTTGTACCACAGATGTGATTGTGTGTGGTAATGGTTGTTTGTCCACCCTGAGATTGGTAGGTCGTGAGTTCAAACCCCGGCCGAGTCATACCAAAGACTATAAAAATGGGACCCATTTCCTCCCTGCTTGGCACTCAGCATCAAGGGTTGGAATTGGGGGTTAAATCACCAAAATGATTCCCGAGCGTGGCCACCGCTGCTGCTCACTGCTCCCCTTACCTCCCAGGGGTTGGAACAAGGGGATGGGTCAAATGCAGAGGGTAATTTCACCACACTTAGTGTGTGTGTGTGACTATCAGTGGTACTTTAACTTTAACTTTAATCAGAGTGTGACCCTGGAAAGTGAATGATTGAATGTTTGTTGCCTCAATTGAAGGGAAGGGAGGCAAGTGAGAACGTGAGCAAGATAGCAAGACCTGACAAGTGCTCATCAAAAATAAGAAATGTGTAGACTCTTACAGTAAATGCTCCCTCAGGGGATACGCCCTCCATGTTTCAAGGGAATCATAAAGTATTTTCTAAGAGATGTTATTTCCTTCAGTGTTGTGAAATTACCTCCAAGACGAAAGCAAGAACTCCAGTCGAATGGATCCTCCTCTGACAGCATTTTCTTCAAAATCCGCTCATCCGTGCTGAAGAGCGACACCTTTCTTGTGAAGCCTCGATTTTTCTGAAAAACACCGAAGTAAGATGGTTTGACAAAAACGGACTATCTTTGATTCTCAGTAAAACTAAAATAATGCTATTTGGTAACAGTAGAAGGGAAAGTCAAACACAAATACAAATAGACGGAGTAGATATTGAAAGGGTAAAAGAAAACACATTTTTGGGTGTAATAATAGATGATAAAATTAACTGGAAATCTCATATAAAAATATACAACATAAAGTCGCAAGAAACACGTCAATAATGAATAAAGCGAAACATGTTCTAGAATAGATCAAATATCATATTCTTTACTGCTCACTTGTGTTACCATATCTGAGTTATTGTGTAGAAATATGGGAAAACAACTACAAATGTGCCCTTCATTCACTAACGGTCTTACAAAAAAGATCAATTAGAATAATGCATAATGTTGGATACAGAGAACATACAAACCCTTTATTTATTAAATCACAATTATTGAAATTCAAGGATTTGGTGCATTTGCAAACAGCTAAAATGATGTACAAAGCAAACTATAACCTGCTACCCAAGAATGTACAACATTTTTTCTCAACAAACGAGGATAAATATAACCTTAGAGTAAAATGTATTCAAAACATTTGTATGCTTGTACAACACTTACCGTATTTTTCGGACTATAAGTCGCAGTTTTTTTCATAGTTTGGCCGGGCTCCAGTGCTATTTATATATGTTTTTTTCCTTCTTTATTATGCATTTTCGGCAGGTGCGACTTATACTCCGGTGCGACTTATACTCCGAAAAATACGGTAAAACCTTTAGTATATCAGTATGTGGAATTAAATTATGGAATGTATTAACCAAAGAAATAAAAAAAAGCACCAATATGATTCAGTTTAAGAGACTGTTCAAACTACAAGTGTTCACAAAGTACACAGAACAAGAATTATGATGAAAATTTTGAACCCTTTTTTTTTTATTGAGACAAATATTATTTATGTATTTAATATTTGTTTACTTACTATGGTCTATTATTTATTTGTTCACTGTTCTGTTACAGAGAACAAGGAAATAGGATAAAATTGCTACGTTATGAAAAGGGGTAGGATTAAATACGCTCTGCTTCTTACTACTCCTTTTCGGATGTGCTGTAATGAAACAACTGGAAATATGTGATGCATTACATTGTATCGTATGCATGTTCGAAATAAACTGACACTGAAACTGAACTGAACTGAAGTGAGGTGGGGTGCTAACTCCAGAGGGTACCTAATTGTATGCAAACTCACCTGTGGATCAGTTCGGCAAATGATGACTTTAAAATCAGGCCATGTATCAACGATGAACTGTACGGATTTTGTTTTGTTCTTGTTGAAGGCAAATACTACTCCAAAGATCTACAAAGACAGTAAAGGAGTGGCAGTGGTTTTACCAACAGAACAATTAATGCATTAGAAAAAACAAAAACGTTTAAATACCTGCATGTCTATACCTGAAAACACTTGGGTAAGTATTTTAGCAGCTTTCCTTCCGCAATCAGCACCTCATCTTTTTGCAGGACCTTCATTCTTGGGACCAATGAGTGGTCAATGGTGCAGTGTGTCCTGCCTAAACCTTAAATTCCCGAGTTAATGAGTAATTGTCATCAATCATCAACATGAACAATAAATCCCCCCCAGCCCCATATGTGCCATGGAACATTTTAAGTGTCGATTGATAAAAGGGAGTTGAGTCCTCTATACTGTTTTTTTTTTTGGTTTGTTCAGAATTGCGGTAGGCGCCCCAGGAAACCTGCCACCTGATTTCAGACATTATGCAGTCCTTCTAGGATTTTGTAGGCTTTTTTTTAATGAATTTGTTATCAGAGAGGTAAGTGTTTCATGTAACGTTAACTTTAAAAAGCACAAGATTGCTACAGAAATGGGAGAAGAAAATACTGTATTGATGTTTTACTCGTTTTATACCGCAAAGACTTAAAAGTGCACAATAGAGTAAAAGCACATACTCGGAGCTCATTGTCAAATTAATGGACCGTTTTAATTAACCATAACTAATAATAGTAAGAAATGTAATATAGAAAGTATATATTTTATGGAAAGAAACACCACCAAAGGCATCCATATCGTCCACAAGTTTAACATGAAACATGCCTTTACGCTCGAAAAGTGTTTCGCCATCCTAAACATTCAATTATGTTCCAACACATTCACCCCTACTAGTTAAGAACATTTTTGAACTGTTGAAAGTGATCTAATTTGTGTTGGTAAATGAGAGACAATAAGAGATTATCATCAGACTTCAACATTTTTAACATTTAAATCAGGGGTAGGGAACCTATGGCTCTCGAGCCGCATGTGGCTCTTTTGATGACTGCATCCGGCTCCCAGATAAATCTTAGCTGACATTGCTTAACACGATAAGTAATGAATAATTCAGCTGGTAATCAGTGTTAAAAATAATGTTCAAAATATAAAACATTCTCATGCATTTTAATCCGTCCATCCGTTTTGTACCACACCTGTTCAAGAAGTCGCATTAAAGGTACGAAGTATTTTATTTATCATTAGTTAGTTTCAGATTAACAATGTTATTAAAAAGAATAAGAGACTTATTATACTCTAAAAAATGTTGGTCTTATTTAAAAATGCACGCATTTATTTGTCATCACACTGCAAAAACTGAAATCTAAGTACGATTAAATATCTCAAATAAGGGTGATATTTGCTTATTTTCTGTCTGATAAGATAATTATTTTCACTAAGCAGATTTTATGTTAGTGTTTTACTTGTTTTAAGGGTTTTGATCCTAAATGATCTCAGTAAGATATTACACCTTGTTGCTAAGATTTTATGACCTATATTGAGTAAAACATGCTTGAAACTAGAATATCAACTGTTGCAAAGCTGTGTCATAAACACTCACAAGTATAAAATTACTTTTTTAAAAGTAATCATTTCTTTCTTCTAGCATGAAAAAAAAAATCATGACTTTGACACAATTGTGTCTCATAATTAAAACAGATAACAGCCAAATGGACTTTGCTGTTTTATTTTCAATTAAACAATAGAACATACGTACTCATATAGTAGTACAGTACAGTAAACTGACAGTTAATATTTAAACATTTAACATGTGACATTTCAAACTATTTTGAACAGAAATAGTTTGTGCACATTCAGGTAAATTCTTCAAAATTACAATTAAAAAAAAGATATATGTATATATGCGCACTAATTGACTGAAAGAGCGCGCACTTGGTGCGATGATGTCATGTTATCGATGGAAAAATGCATTTTTAGACCATATGATTTGCCTGAGCGGCTAGGAGACCACGAGAGTAACAAGCGGTTGCCTTGTTGCCTTTCCATTAAGAACAATAAATTAGTTTTTAGTATAAATTTGCTGGTTTCAAGAAATGTAATGCCGAGCTCATATCATTATGTCAAGATAATGACACTAGCATTTACTTAATTTAAGAATATTTGTCAACATATTGAGCAAAAAGGTCTTGTTATTAGTGAAAATATACTTATTTTAAGGTATTTTTGGGTTCATTGAGGTTAGCTAATTTTACTTGTTTTGGAAAGTCTGGACAAGCCAAATTTTCTTGTTCTATTGGCAGATAATTTTGCTTAGTTCAAATAAAATACCCCTAATTTTTTTATTTTTTTTTTCTTGTTTTTGAACACTGACTTTTTGCAGTGCAGTGTTAAAAAAATGTTATATGGCTCTCACAGAAATACATTTGAAAATATTTGGCTTTCATGGCTCTCTCAGCCATAAAGGTTCCCGACCCCTGATTTAAATGCTGCCTCCCTGCTAGGTCAGCATTGCAAATGAAACTCTGTTCCCCTGTTATGTGCCTTACCCTGGATTTAAAAAGGTTAAATAAATATACAAATACATATATCACATTACCCAGCAGGCTTAGCGCTGTAGACGGGAACAGGAAGAGGGTCCGAGCTACGCGGGGGGACGACAATTGTGGCGTTTGAGCAATGAAGAGTTAATATATTGATACATGTTGTTGTTCCGGCTTTGTGTACACAATAAATAAACATCATTTTTGATAAGATATAAGTTCGCGTTTGAGCGCCGTTCAGAGACAAATTCGATTGGCCAAAATTGGACAATTGCAGAAAGTTGCAAGTCCGTGTATGCTTCCCGGGGAGTGCTTAAATTCGCGTGAATTCATCTAAAACCGCTTCATAAAGTGAAGTTAAGTCAAATGTATATGTTATTTTGTAAATAAAACTCAAAAAGCTCACCACTTTTTTTTTTTAAATAGCTCCAATTTGGAGGCCGCTAAATCAACAATCCTCATCTTTATTTCCAAAACAAACTGAAAACAAAAAGTGAGAACAGAAAAATGAATTAACAAAGTCAAAATGCATTTATTCCAGCCAGAATTGACCAGACAATTAAAGTCAGTAACAAAGAAAAATAGATAATATGACATACCTTCTACACCAGAGCGGAACGGAAGACGCTTTTTTACCAACCTAATGACTCAGTTTGTTGTCTTCTTCTTCCACCACTTTGCAGTGAAGGCAGTACAATAATTATGAATGTCTTGACAACACCCATTCATATTCTCCGGTGTCCAAACCTAACCTTTTAAAACAGAAAATAATGAAGAAAAGATTAAATCATAATTCCTGATTCAAGATGTAAAGTTTACTTCATTAAAACATAGAAGTAATAACTTTAGACCATAACATTTCATAAAATGAAATCTGACAGATTACAGAGACACAGCTCACATTTATTTTGTTGTTTAACTACAGGAAAAACTGTCTGAAGGTTGATAAACGCATCACTCATGCTCTGCCGTTTTCCTGTAGGCATTTTTGTTTTTAAAACATAAGCATGCATGGCCAGATTGTCAGTGTACATTCCCACGGAGGCATGTTCCTTTCCATCATTAATTCTTATGACCATTTCTGGTTTTAAATTCCAGATACCACACCCAGTCTTCACAGACGACAGATGATACCTTTCCTTTCTGTAATACTTTCTGCCTTCAATTGTGGGATTCTACGGACCAGGTTGAATTCAACCGTCAACAATTTGCCAATATTCTGGGTATGGATTAGTTTATTTCAAACATACAATTTGGTACATCCCATATTTCCTGTTTCTCATTAAAACAATCCAGAAAAGAAGTTGGGAGATATAGATGTCATTCATTCCCACTCCTTACGATGTCATAGCGATTTTAAACACATTTGTTCCCTTCTTGGTCTCAGTTTGTAACTCAAATAAGTAAACAAACAATGTTTTAATTAACAAATGTACAGTACATGTTGTAGTTGTTGCCCTGTTGTAAATATAACTAAAATGTGTGCTATATCCAGCTGAGAACCGCAGCGTCCTTTAAACTGATGCAAAAATGTCTGTAGGAATTGGGTGGACGTTGTCAGGGGTATATTACAAAAAAAACCATATACATACATACATACATACATGTATGTGTGTGTGTTTATATATATATATATATGTATGTATATATATGTACATTTATATATATATATATATATATATATATGTATATATATGTATGTATATATATGTATATGTATATATATATATATATATATATATATATATATATATATATATATATATATATATATATATATATATATATATATATATATACAGTACAGGCCAAAAGTTTGAACACACCTCCTCCTTTCATGACTATTTACATTGTAGATTGTCATTGAAGGCATCAAAACTATGAATGAACATATGTGGAGTAATGTATGTGTATGTATGTGTTGTTTCTCAGGGGCATATTTCAATAAAAACATATACATACATACACATATATGTGTGTGTATATATATATATATATATATATATATATATATATATATATATATATATATATATATATATATATATATAAGTTTGGGCACACCTTCTCATTCAATGCGTTGTCTTTATTTTCATGACTATTTACATTGTAGATTGTCACTGAAGGCATCAAAACTATGAATGAACACATGTGGAGTTATGTACTTAACAAAAAAGGTGAAATAACTGAAAACATGTTTTATATTCTAGTTTCTTCAAAATAGCCACCCTTTGCTCTGATTACTGCTTTGCACACTCTTGGCATTCTCTCGATGAGCTTCAAGGACACCTGTGAAGTGAAAACCATTTCAGGTGACTACCTCTTGAAGGTCATGGAGAGAATGCCAAGAGTATGCGAAAAAGTAATCAGAGCAAAGGGTGGCTATTTTGAAGAAACAAGAATTGTTTTCAGTTATTTCACCTTTTTTGTTAAGTACATAACTCCACTTGTATTCATTCATAGTTTTGATGCCTTCAGTGACAATCTACAATGTAAATAGTCATGAAAATAAAGAAAACCAATTGAATGAGAAGGTTTGTCTAAACTTTTGGCCTGTACTATATATATATATATATATATATATATATATATATATATATATATATATATATATATATATATATATATATATATATATATATATATATATGTATATTTTTTTATATATATATACACACACATATATACATATATACCAGTGACGTGCGGTCACTGGAGGCAGGTGAGGCCTCCAGTTATATGTATTCTGTGATTATACTATAAAGTTATTTTCCATTTAACTTCACCAGTTTTAGATTATTTTTATTCAAAATCGCTGAATTTTCACATTTGTCGTTCAAATACTGAGAAGAGACGGTGCGGTGATCAGCAGCCAGTTGAGGCACGTCACTCAGTTGTGCCTCACCATGGATTGCGGACTCGGCTAACTGCACCAGCCTGCTGTGCAGTGAGACCGTATTGCTATATGAACTATATTATACATTTCCATAGTTTAGTTAGCTGAGGTATATAATGTACAGTGTATTTTGTCAACAACTGTATGTGTGTAAAGTATTTCTTGTGCTGAGCAATCATAAAACTGCTGCGAAGACGCACTGTGTGAGGCTCGCAGTAATCCCGCCTCCTGGTGCCGGTTAATGCATCCCCGCCGCATAATGCACCGCCCGACGGGAGCGCCACACCAACCAAAGCCCACATCCAAACCCTCCACGTGCAAGACCGAATCCACCCAAAAAAAGTCACTTAACAAGAAGCCAAAAAGTGCAAAAACAACAATGCTCGCGCCGGAGGAGCCGTGAACTACTGCAGGGACACAACATTAGGTACACCTGCAGACTGCAGCACGGATTTCATATTTCATTCATTCACAACTACTCCAACACGAACACCACTGTTCCCGCACTTATAAGTAAAGGTAAGACCATAATAACGTTTTTTTAATTAAATGTGCTTTTTTGTGTGCTACAGTTTGTATGTGTAAAGTTAAAGTTTAGTTAAAGTAGCAATGATTGTCACACACACACTAGGTGTGGTGAAATGTGTCCTCTGCATTTGACTCATCCCTTGATCACCCCCTGGGAGGTGAGGGGAGCAGTGGGCAGCAGCGGCGCCGCGCCCGGGAATAATTTTTGGTGATTTAACCCCCAATTCCAACCTTTGATGCTGAGTGCCAAGCAGGAAATAATGCTGGTATGAGCTTTTAAACATAACCCGTTAACTGCTGCCAATCAAATGGTGAATAAGATACTCTTTAGGGTTCATATGTTTGTAAATCTGACTGTGATGAAGTCAGTGCCTCACCAGCCATGAACCTCACCGCACGTCACTGATATATACATACATAAATGTGTGTGTGTGGGCCTAGACCACGGGGTGTTGTGATGTTGTTGTTGCTGTGATGTTGTGATGCGTCTAATGCAGTAGTTAGAGGGAAGGTTGCATGTTTACTTCCCACCTGCTTGCTAACCTCTCGCTTACAGACACTGCCGCTGGCTAGCCCTTGTGGTGAACGGAGAAGCAGCCTTGTGCGTCAATCTTCTCCTGCCAGTACACAGCCTCTCCTTCACCAAGACTTCTGTCAGGCCTCCACGTGGCCACACACAGTAACTAGGGCCCCGCGGCCCTCGGCAAACGTGGCAGGGAATCTCGGAGTTGCAGTGGTCCCCAGAGGCGTGATGCGCAGGCCCACATTGTGGACACGCCCTAGCATCACCCAACCACTGCCCCGCTGCCTTGTGGGTTAGTCTGGGAAGACAAAAGGCTAGGGGAGCACACCCTGAGAGAAAAGCAAGTGTTGGTAGGCGCACAATAGGCGGTCCTCCGACAGACCGGAGCTCCGGCAGCCTCCTGCAGCTGTGAGGAGGTGTCGGTCGTCCTGGGTTTCCCTAAGCCATCGAATACAGCTCCCCACAGCGAAGAAGTGACGTTGGAGTTCGCGCCTCCCCCTCGGCCAAAAAGACCTCAACGGCGGAGTGGGCAGATGATGGTTGCAGAGAAGCTCCACAATGGTCACAAAGGCGGAAGAAGGCTGCAGCAAAGATGGGCCCCGAATTGTCTCGGTCTCCATGCCATTGGACCCTGGCCTTCTCTTTGCCAAGGACAGTGTGGTGGCAGTCTGTGCACCAGTCTCCCCACTTTAAAAGATTTCACGCACAGGCGTTCTCCTGAAGGACCTATCATTACCCAGCCCCCTATAAGTCCTATGGCGACCAGGAAATGGTGACGGGAGCAGGACAGTGAAGTCTGGGAGCTTCTAGCCACCCCACTGGCACATAGGCGGAGGGTGCCTGATTCAGTCGCCTTGCTCTTGGACCGAGGCAGAGAGCATTTCGGCAGCAGCTACCACGTCTGAGCAGCCCTTTTTTGGGGGGTATTTCATCATTATGAATATAACTGAATAATAAGCTAAATTACAAGTGAAATAGCCTTTCAACAAGGGCTAAATCTCACATTTTAGTATCAATCGATCATCAATCAAAGTTTACTTATATAGCCCTAAATCACGAGTGTCTCAAAGGGCTGCACAAGCCACAATGACATCCTTGGCTCAGATCCCACATCAGGGCAAGAAAAAACTCAACCCAATGGAATGACAATGAGAAACCTTGGAGGGGACCATGTGAGAGTCCAGTCCATAGTGGATCTAACATAATAGTGTGAGAGTCCAGTCCATAGTGGGGCCAGCAGGAGATCATCTTGAGTGGAGACAGTTCAGCAGCGCAGAGATGTCACCAACTGATGCACAGAGGAGTGGTCCACCCCGGGTCCCGACTTTGGACAGCGAGCACCTCATCTGTGGTCACCGAATCTGCTCTGCCCCTCCTCCTTCGTGGAGAGGGGGGCAGAGCAGATAAGAAATGACAGATCAACTGGTCTAAAAGGGGGGACAATTTAAAGGCTAGAGTATACAAATGAGTTTTAAGATGGGACTTAAATGCTTCTACTGAGGTAACATCTCTAACTGTTACCGGGAGGGCATTCCAGAGTACTGGAGCCCAAATAGAAAACGCTCTATAGCCCAGAGACTTTTTTTGGGCTCTGGGAATCACTAATAACCTGCAGTTCTTTGAGCGCAGATTTCTTGCCGGGACAAATGGTACAATACAATCGGCAAGATAGGATGGAGCTAGACCGTGTAAGTATTTTATACGTAAGTAGTAAAACCTTAAAGTCACATGCTACAAATGTAGCTTATCACCACCAGGTGTGAATGAATAATGGGTTCCCCCTTCTATGTGAGCGCTTTGAATATCTAATAATAGAAAAGCGCGATATAAAATCTAATCCATTATTATTATTATTATTATTATTATCTCTAGTGCACAGGAAGCCAGTGCAAGTGAGCCAGTATAGGCGTAATATGATCAAACTTTCTTGTTCTTGTCAAAAGTCTAGCAGCCGCATTTTGTACCAACTGTAATCTTTTAATGCTACACATAGGGTGACCCGAAAATAATACTTGACAGTAATCGAGACGAGACGTAACGAACGCATGAATAATGATCTCAGCATCGCTGGTGGACAAAATGGAACAAATTTGAGCTATATTACTATTAGTGTAACGACGTGGACGCATCGTGATGCGGGTGTGGTTCTCCCAAGGATGCAGACGGCTTCGGACACAGCTTGCAGGTAGGAATATGATTTATTTAAAATATAAATCATACGGTGAATAACAAAAGACATGCACGTAGCACAAAAAGGCAAAAACAAAAGGGCTAGCGTGGGAGCTAGCAAGCCAAAATAGCCTAGCGTGAGAACTAGCAGCTAAAGCACAGGAAATAATCGTCGTCATCAGTTGTGTGGGAACAAACTAGAAAGCCAGACCGAGAGAGGCCAGGGCAAAGACTAAATAGCCCTCTGATTAGTGCCCGGGCAACAGGTGCGCGTCCCGAACACTAACCAGAGGCAGGTGCGTACAATCTGCCGTCATGGCAACAGAAACAAACGAAACTCAAGGTGCTGAAAACACATGTGACTCAAACATAAACAAACTATGATCCGGGCAGCGGATCATAACAATTAGTACTGTAAGACTTATAGATCAGCTATTCTGGAACCTGTGACTTGGAGTTTTCCATTTAAGGGTAAATCAACTCAGACTTTTAAGTTTGGACTGAGTTTGATGAAACTCCTACCTGGAAAACCCCTCTGGACTAGACACAAGAAGAAGGAACGAGCTGATTGGAGGAAACTAAGGGAAAGGCAGGGCTCAGGTGCAACTCAGGACACAAACACAGGATAACAGAAACAGATCATGACAAGTCAGGTCTGTCTGGTTTCTGATACACGTCTCCCGAATGTTACATTTATTCATACACCTTGCCTTGCTAAACCGGTTAGAAAAAACAACATGCTCTTGTGTGTGCCCTGCTAGATGACATCTATAATTTTAACTCCACCATTAGTTAAATACAATGTTTCTCATCCTTTACTGAGCCAAGTAGAGGGGTGCTGCTCCCTATATGTAGATCATGTGCAGTGTGTAGGGCCCCAAAATAATTTCAGGTGAATAAGCACATACAAAATATCAATTAATGAATGACAAGAGCACTGCAAACAGATTGCTAGACTCCCGTTCTTTCCGGGACATTCATAAGAGTCCCCTGTGCTGTGTTGGTGCTAGGCTTGTAAGGAGAATTACTGTCAGGTAGTTATGTAATTTTATCTTTTAATTATGTAAAAAGTGTGATTTTGTATACTAAAAAATCATTATTGAACATTTTCAAATACTTTTTTTAGTACAAAATATGCATCAAATTAACCCACAGCAACAATGTTTTGAATAAGAAGATAACAGTCACTTACATGGGATGCCGACGAATTGATGTTTCTTCCTTGAGTCATATAGTGCCAACTGACAAGTTGGTTGCGTGTGGATTTTCAATGTTGACCAAAGCTGGGGGTAGGAGGCGAAGTGTGAGCAAGGCAATGTAACACAACGCCAGAAAAATAATTCCTTGGTGTTATCTCTTACAATAACAACTTCTCTACTGCTTTGTTATGCAGGTCACAGCATGTAAATGGAACTCTGTTGGTGGTTTTTGGATGCTTCTTGAGCAATTAATATAGGTCGATCCCCATTTGCCGCATTTTTAGCCACAATTTGATAGTGTTCTTTAATGTTTAGAATGCCTCAAAAAAAAAAGCATGCACGTTCTTGGGTCACATAAGGAATGTGTATGACGGGTAAAATTCCAAAAAACATCCCCTTTAACTCGCTGTATCAGAGGTAGAAATCTTTGGGCACCTCACGATTCGATCTGATTCTGATTTTTGAGGTGATGACTCAATTCAGAATTAATTCTTCATTTAACCCGATTCTCGATTCAAACCGATTTTCGCTATGTATTATTTGGTATAGTATTTAAGATAAAACTTTTTCAAAACAGGTTACAGGTTACAAAACCTCCTTTTGGTAGCTGATGTATATGTATGTGAATAAGCATGGAGCTGGCCTAAAAACATATTTTAAAAAATTGATTCATGTGCCTCACAATACGAAGGTCCTGGGTTCGATCCTGGGCTCGAGATTTTTCTGTGTGGAGTTTGCATGTCCTCCCCGTGACTGCGTGGGTTCCCTCCGGGTACTCCGGCTTCCTCCCACTTCCAAAGACATGCACCTGGGGATAGGTTGATTGGCAACACTAAATTGGCCCTAGTGTGTGGATGTGAGTGTGAATGTTGTCTGTCTATCTGTGTTGGCCCTGCGATGAGGTGGCGACTTGTCCGGGGTGTACCCCGCCTTCTGCCCGATTGTAGCTGAGATAGGCTCCAGCGTCCCCCGCGACCCCGAAGGGAATAAGCGGTAGAAAATGCATGGATGGATGGAAGCCATGCGCCTGAGATCCTGCATTGCGCCAAACACAAAGATAATGAACAAGACGGCAAAAAGGAATGTACTCTAGTCCAGTGGTCCCCAACCACCGGTCCGTGGATCGATTGGTACCGGGCCGCACAAGAAATGTAAAAAAAATAAAATAAATATTTTTATTTTTTAATTAAATCAACATAAAAAACACAAGATACACTTACAATTAGTGCACCAACCCAAAAAACCTCCCTCCCCCATTCACACACATTTGCAAAAAAGGGTTGTTTCTTTCTGTTATTAATATTTCTGGTTCCTACATTATATATCAATATAAAAATATTTTAAATTTATGAAAGAAAAACAATGTTTTGGGGTTAGGATTCGGTTTTAAGAAATGTATAAAAGCAAAGAAGTACAACTTGCTATTCTTGGTATATAACAGTCTGTAAAGTTTATAAAGTGTGGCCTATTTGTGATATAAAGCTATAAAGCACCTACTAACCATAATTGCGTCATGTATTGTATATAATATATAGGAATGGGACATGTTCGGCGGATGGAGGACGGACGGCTGCTCAAGGACATTATGTATGGACAACTGGCTGCTGGTTCCAGACCTGTTGGTCGTCCCTCCCTCCGGTTCAAGGACGCATGCAAGAGAGATCTGAAGGCGTGTAATATTCCTCTAGACAGCTGGGAGATACAGGCGGAAAACCGAAATGTCTGGCGTCAAGCGGTGAGACGGGGTATTGCAGAGGCTGATTTGAGGAGAGGCCAGCTCGCAGAGGAGAAGAGAGACAGGAGGAAACGTACTGCAAATACCATCGCACAGCAGGAGCGGGAGGAAGTCTCTACACATGTTTGCACTAAGTGCAACAGGGACTGTCACTCAAGAATTGGCTTGTACAGTCATGCTAGGCGTTGTCAACAAACATGAATGTACCGTATCAACAAAACATCAAGTTAAAATGTGAAAATTATAATTAAATATGTGCATTGTATAATTACAACACTCATTAAAACTGAAAAGATATTACTAATATTTGACTAAAACAGGATGACAAAACGATTTAAATTAAATAAATAAATAAATAAACTTAATAATAATTAAAGTACCATTACAAAATTTACAAAATTTAAAATAAATTAAATAAAAAAATAAACATCAAATTGAAATAAGTGTCTGACACAAGAGCGTAAATTAGCATGGTCATCTGTGACTAAGCTGCCAAAGAAGATATAGGAATATAAGACTAGTGGTTTGGCTTCTCCAGTTTAGGAGTCCTTCACTTGTTTGACCTAGTTTCCTCCGGGTACTGCAGACCTGTTTAATGACGCTCGCTTGTAATAAAGCAACTTTTGGTTCAGTAACGCGTCTCTGACGTCTCTTTTGATAAAACTACACTGCCGTGACATCCTTCTGTCCGGACGAAGATGACAAAACCAGAAAAATACTTCAAAATAACATCAACGAATTGCAACAACATTTAACAACATTTCATTAAAAAAAGTCAAAGTATATTCGATATTTTTGGCCACTGTCACATTATACCCAAAGTACAAACACCTACAGTACATACTTACAGACTTCTTTGCCTTACCACTAGATCGAGCCACAGTTAGAGAATCACTGGTCTAAGTCATTTAGCTTTATGCTCTTTAGATCAGGAGTCGCCAACCAGTCGATCTTTGGAAACCTACTTATTTTTAGAAAAAAATTGATGTATTAATATGACATCAGTGACACCCCCACCAGTAGAGTGAATTACAGACTCGCAAACAGACACGCTTTTTAAGCCCTGAACACACCCGCAGGCCTCGCCGCTCTCTCTTCAGTCTCAAATCCTCCGCTCTGGACATCACGGCTACACTCCCCAAGCATGGCGGCACACTTCACCCGCTCATCTCGCAAACGCGCATAACATGACGTGCTCATTAATCATCGAGCTGCAACAATGCATTAAGACTGACTGTTGCAATGCATCAGACTCTCTCCAGCATCTTCCTGCATGTGAGTGCTTGTATATTGGGAATGCATCACTAGAAATGCACCCACACTTTCTAGCAAGCAATCAACCGACTTCCACTCTCCAGCAATTGGGTGCTCTGCTAGAAGTTCTTCCCCGTCTTCCACAAACAAGGTTCCGTAAAGGTGAGCCGCCGGTCTGGACGCATTGGTAGGTATTGCTTTGATTTTTGGCTGAGACCAGGGATCTTGGGATCAAAAAGGTTGGTGACCACTGGTTTAATAAACTACAGGCTGGCGAACGTGACAATCACCAAGGACCTATAATATATATATTTTAAAACAACCGGTGGTCTCTCAGTGGATAAGGTTAAGGTACAAGTGAGCAAGATGAGTTTTGAAAATGCATGCTTTTATTTTAGATGAATAGATGGTGTGTGTGTAACAAGAAACCATTACATTTTGGAGCACATTGGAATACAGTACAGTATATGTGGCTATATAAAGTCATTTCTGTCATCACCTAATGCAAATGATAAGGGGGTCATTCACAAACAATTAGTTATTAAAAATAAACCCAACATTTACTGCAAAACTGCATGTTTGTATTTTTATGATGTGATTACATTTTAGTGTACATGGGAATACACTTAGATAATAAAGTCATTGTCTTTCATCACCTAATGCCAATAATATCTCATTCACACACAATCAGTTATTAATAACAAACCACCACTTTATACATTAAAAATAAACCCAACACCTACCGCAATACTGCATGTTTGCAGTTTTGTAAAGTAATGACACACCATGTCCCTACTTAATGCACATTTATACATACAGTATTTATCATATTGTGAATCATGTAAAACTGTTCTAAACTGTTCTTTAACAGGGATCCTTTGTGTTTATATGCAAAATTAAAATCTTTCCATCTTGGTGCAGGTTTTCAGCCGACTTTGGGCCTGATTTACAAAGATCCAAATACCACCCCGTAAACAGTGTGTACAAACTATAAAATAGTGTGTACTATTAGGGGATGTGTTGCGTGTGATCTACTAAGACTGCGTGTACAATTTTGCTCATACTTTAGTGGCAACACCAGAGGGACTCTCTCATTTACTGCACAGTCATGTTATCATGCGTTTTGCTATATTTTAAACCTTGCAAGAGAAATGTACTACTTTTTATGGGCATTTTAGAAGCAGTCATGCAGTGCATCTACCGTAATTTTCGGACTATAAGTCACAGTTTTTTTCATAGTTTGGCCGGGCTCCAGTGCGACTTATATATGTTTTTTTCCTTCTTTATTATGCATTTTCGGCAGGTGCGATTTATACTCCGGTGCGACTTATACTCCGAAAAATACGGTACATTGACATAACTCTGAAGGTGCATGGGAGGGATTGAGGCTGCACTTACTCAGCTCAAGACGCAAAGATTGCATACTGAAAGAATTGTTTTTAGTATGAGAAATATTTTAGTAATTTATATTCAATGTGAATAAAACGAACGTCATTAAGAAAAACTAGAGGACACCAAAATGCACCAATTGAAATAAGTTTAATCAGCCTTTTAAAGGGGAACATTATCACAATTTCAGAAGGGTTAAAACCATTAAAAATCAGTTCCCAGTGGCTTATTTTATTTTTCGAAGTTTTTTTTCAAAATTTTGCTCATCACGCAATATCCCTAAAAAAAGCTTCAAAGTGCCTGATTTTAACCATCGTTATATACACCCGTCCATTTTCCTGTGACGTCACACAGTGATGCCAATACAAACAAACATGGCGGATAGAACAGCAAGGTATAGCGACATTAGCTCGGATTCAGACTCGGATTTCAGCGGCTTAAGCGATTCAACAGATAACGCATGTATTGAAACGGATGGTTGTAGTGTGGAGGCAGGTAGCGAAAACGAAATTGAAGAAGAAACTGAAGCTATTGAGCCATATCGGTTTGAACCGTATGCAAGCGAAATCGACGAAAACAACACGACAGCCAGCGACACGGGAGAAAGCGAGGACGAATTCGGCGATCGCCTTCTAACCAACGATTGGTATGTGTTTGTTTGGCATTAAAGGAAACTAACAACTATGAACTAGGTTTACAGCATATGAAATACATTTGGCAACAACATGCACTTTGAGAGTGCAGACAGCCCATTTCAGGCGCGCTAAGAACATATATTTTTCCACGATTTCAGCATTTTAAATGTGCTGTTTTTGTCCAGTAAGATACATACTAGCCTACAGTTACAGCTGAAGTGACCGATTAAAAAGATTTTAACTATTTTTTGTCATTTTTCCATGTGCAATCAATCTTCACTGGAAAAAAATGGCATCCCTTCATCACTGAAACTAACTATCTGTTTTTCTGGCTTCACTGGCACCATTATTAAATCAGTGGGTGATTGCTTTTGGGTGATTTATTAATTGCAAGTACTGGCTCAATCTGGACATTTGAACAGCCTTCGCATATCCGTTCCTTTCTGCCTCGATTGTGATTCTTGCCACTTTCGCATCTTTGGGCCACTGGTGCAACTTAAATCCGTCCCTGTTTGTGTTGTTACACCCTCCGACAACACACCGACGAGGCATGATGTCTCCAAGGTACGGAAAACAGTCGAAAAAACGGAAAATAACATAGCTGATTTGACTCGGTGTTTGTAATGTGTTTGAGAAAATGGCGGATTGCTTCCCGATGTGACGTCACGTTGTGACGTCATCGCTCCGAGAGCAAATAATAGAAAGGCGTTTAATTCGCCAAAATTCACCCATTTAGAATTCGGAAATCGGTTAAAAAAATACATGGTCTTTTTTTCTGCAACATCAAGATATATATTGACGCTTACATAGGTCTGGTGATAATGTTCCCCTTTAGGTCCTCTAGCAGCTACAAAATAATAACATTTTGATGCTGAAAAGACGATTTGTCTAATTTCTTTTTTTTTTTCTGACCATCCAATTATGTAGACACACACATGGAGAACAGAGGATTCTCGTCTAACCATCGTCTGTCTGTGCAGCGCAAGCACTGATCCTGCAGCCATGTGTGGAACTGTCAGTGTACACGTCTTTCTGACACGTGCTGAATAAAACGCAAAATAGTGCTAGCAAAACGGTGATGACTGTTGATTAATTTACATTGCGTTTGTTAAGTAATTATATTTGCATTTTTGTCTTGTAAATCAGGACCTAAATGTACTTCTGTATTGGCCATGACAATTTATTATATCAATACAAAGTTCACCACAATTCAGGAAACCGCTGAAAACTGATCTATTTTAATATCTATCTATCTGATTATTGTGTAAGTTGCGTCAGAAACGTGATCATGTGTTAGCTTCTATACAGGACAGACATTTTAGATGTTGTACTCAAACCATACATCTCTATATGACGGATCCTCAGTAAATCCCAAGTTTTTGAAAATCTTTTTGGATTGATCATTCTCCTCATCAATTTGGCAGTATACTGGGTAGCCGTCAGCAAGGAGTCTGCGGGCCATGGCATGTACCAACACTTTGGCATAGCCTTTTCGTCTGTACTTGGGCAGCGTATACAAAAGCCCCATTGCCAAGTAGTCATACACCAGAATCCAGGATACGGGCTGACCCTGATCATCAGTGATGCAGCATGATGGGAAGTTGCTGATGAGAAACGTAATATAGTTGTATCCACGTTCATCCCCGCCATACTTCCAGGTTTGATTCACCAGGTCAACATGGGAGAGATTGAGAGATGACATCTTGGATTCAACCTCACTGCAGAAACAAAGACGAAAATGTTGCAGTGGTTTCTTGTTAATAAATAAACAAATACACTAATTTGTATGTTTGAGTGTTTTTATAATCAACTAACCTGCCAAAAGTTGGTTTAAGCAGAAAGGTACTGTCTGGCAAATACATAGAATGTGACGCTGATAAGCGTCTGTAGCTGACTTGTCTGTTGGTTGAAACTTCTTTGAGCATGGACGTGAAAGAAACATTACACACTGCAATAAAATGTACATCTAGTAAGCCTTGATGCTGGAATTTAGACAGTTCAGAGAGAATAATGATGTTCTAGGTACATTTAAGACATTACTGTACATACTACAGCAGGGGTGTCAAACGTATGGCCCTCGGGCCGGGTCAGGCCCGCGAACAGGTTTTATCCGGCCCGCGGGATGAGTTTGCGAAGTATAAAAATTAACCTGAAATTTTTGAATGGAAGAAACAGCTGTTCTAAATGTGTCCACTGGATGTCGCGATAGCAATTCTTTGTATTTTTGTACAAACCCCGTTGTCAGAGTTTGTTGGTGACGAACCCCAAGATGCAGAGAAAGTGGAAGGCATTGTGCGGAAAAACATGATTTCATGTCCATGAAATAAAGACAAAAAACAAAAACACTTACTGTGACACGAAGGAACTATGACATGAGCAGAGTGAACAAAAGTAGACAGAGCTACGACAAGTATTATGACAGGTAGTAGTGACAACAAGTATTAGCGACAATGACAATAATCCAGCACTGACTGGAGAGGAAGGCAGGTTCAAATAGCAGCTGGCTGATTGACACCAGGTGTGGCCAGGTGCCAATCAGCCACAGCTGAGGGGACAAAGCACTCAGGGAGATAATCAGGAAATAACCAAAATAAGAGCGCTGACAGGAAACAAAGACAGGAAAAACCAAAACCTAACTGGACTGTCAGTGACAAACCTGACAGTAGCCCCCATTCCCATAACGGATACCAGACGTTTTTAGAACCCCCCCCCCCCCAAAAAAAAAAAACAGTCCAAAGTCACGGGAGGGTGGAGGGAGGACAAGGAGGTGGGCCGCCAGGCCAAGTGTCCCCGCAACCAGCGGGGAAGAGTTAGGTGGCGACGGCGAATTGAACGCCGCCGCAATTGGCGAGGCGGCTCAACCGCCGGCGTGGGAGGACCCACCGGAGACGATGGTGGCGCCCTCTGCTGGCCCACCGGAGACGATGGTGGTGGCGCCCTCTGCTGGCCCACCGGAGAGGATGGTGGTGGCGCCCTCTGCTGGCCCACCGGAGAGGATGGTGGTGCCGTAGGTTGTAGACCCACCGGAGTGCATGGTGGTGCCGTAGGTTGTAGAGCCACCGGAGTGCATGGTGGCGTCTGCCGGCCCACCGGAGTGCACGGTGGCGTCTGCCGGCACACCGGAGTGCACGGTGGCGTCTGCCGGCACACCGGAGTGCACGGTGGCGGTACCCTCTGCTGGCTTACCGGAGTGCATGATGGCGCCGTAGGTTGCAGACCCACCGGAGATGATGGTGGCGTCTGTTACAGACCCCTTGTTAGAAAGGTTCCCAAACTCTGTGCTACCTTAAGAGACTATTATGAGCCGTCCACCTTAAGAGACTATTATGAGCCGTCCACCTTAAGAGCGCAAGGCATTGTGGGCGCGCCCATTCATTCTACCCACAGCAGAGCACAGAGCGGTGAATGCACGTCATTTACATTTGCTGCTTGTATATATACAGTATATATAAAACGTGTAATATTGTACAGCACTGCGGTGCGTCACTGACGAATGTAAGTTCATTATATAGTTAAGCATTCTAATGTACACGTTTAATTGCCTGTTTGACTTCTCTGCATTTGTTTGTTTCCGACGCTAGTTGAAAATAATCTATTACTTACGTCGAAGTTGTTTGGCGCGCAGCGTGCCTTGTTTACAGCGTCTAGACAATGTATTTCATGTACCAGTTCTTTATCTCTTTAAAGAGAGCATTTGCGGACACATGTCCCTTTGTACATGTAAACAAGCACCTTATCCTGCACGGCAGGTCACAAGCACCACGTTTATGTGCCTTCTGTAGCGTGCAGTGACACCTTGTGGTCTAGTTAAGACATTTAAGTTCAGTTAAATGTTGGGATGATGTTATTTGAATGTTTGGTTTGAGGCTATCCTGTAGTGTGTATGGCAGGGCTTACTGTTATTTACTGGTGAAGCTAATGTGTACTAAATGCCAATTATTACCGATATATGCTATGTTGTGTATCTATGATATATTATTGCATTAAGGTCATATGTACTATTACTACGTAGGCTATGGTATTCTATACTAATTGGTTATGATGTTCTAATCTGTTTACTGCAGAACCACCAATACTTGCCAGTGTTGTACCATTCAGCCAATCCAATGTAACCTGCCATACCTGTCAACCTGCCTACTAAACAAGTAAACTGCCCTATGCCAAACGAACTGTCCTGTCCATTGTGTCCTGACCGACACCCCAGGGGCGAATGAGACTACCTTTATAGAACCATACAGTCCTTTATAACTCTCCACAACATTGTGGTCCTTCGAGCCGGATAGCTTCATTTACCCCTGGACAGTATGGACTTCGAAGGATTAGGAGCACGGCCTAGGCGTCAGACACGCCCACCAATCCGCTTTGATGATTACCAGCTCAGCAACATCAGGCAAAGGCACAGGCATGGGCAGGAAGAAGAATGGTTATCCCATGATAAGGAAAGTACAGCCAATGCAACCCCCCCATACTCTACCCCCGCTCCCTACTCCCATCAGCTTAGGCGGGATGCTGCTTGTCATGAAGAGGACCCGTACGAACCAGAGTGGCAGAGGTACAGGTCAGACACCCAGCTAGCCCACCTACAGCATGCAGAGAGAGAGACCAGGGAGGAGATGACCCTAGAACCAAACCCCCTCCATCATTCACCTCAGGAACTCGCTCTAAGAGATGAAGTCAGTCAAATACTGAGAGAAAGCGCCATGCTACAGCAGTCACAGCTGACCGTGCAAGCGGATGTGGCTGCATTAGGTCAAGTTCATAACGAAATTAGAAGAGTGACTAACACAGTAATCAACCTTCAGCAAGGTACCCCACGACCCGCCAGTCAACTCAAACCCCAGTCTGTATATACCGAGGATAAGGAGGATTGGCCTGAACCCCCTCCACCATGGCCAAACACAGCGGCTCTGGAACGTCCGTCAGGTCAACCAGTCCTGGACCGACTAGATCAGATGATGGTCGAGCTACAGGAGCCAGACCTTGTCAGCTAGCCACCGCAAGGTATCAACAGCGAAGGTTGGCAATAAACCACAGTACCTTCAAACCCGACAGCTAAGCAGCGAGCCTTGTCCCCCCTACATGGCTCACACCTACACCAGTCCTACACGCTCTCCAGAGGAACCTACCTACATGGCACGCTATCCACCGCAACAGTTGCCACACCACTCCCAGCGTGCTGTTCAGCGCCCACACCAGAGACCTGCGTACCACACCACTACATCAACAATGCGGCAGCACCAACCACCGGCTCAGGCTCCTCCCACCAGGTCTATGCCCCACATTGCAGAATATGCATCACAGCAGCTGCTGAATCAATACCAGCCACACTATGCACAAGTACAGTATCTCCCTCGTGTAACTCCATCCTATGCAACCACTTATACGTCTAGCCAGCCTGGGTACATGCCAGTGGCCACACAAGCAGCCCCGTGGATGCAGAGACAGGACCAGCAAACCCCTCCGCCACCACGCTATGAATCAGCAGCTGCAGCTGCTGAACAGACCTACAAAGGCCCACGCCCGACCATACCAAACTTCAGTCACTACGACCCATGTGAGTTTGCCCGTTTGAAAATAGCTCTGGAGAACCTCCTGCCTACAGAAGGGACTGAAATGTTCAAGTACCAGATTCTGGTAGACCATCTGAGGCTTGAAGAGGCAAAATTGATAGCCGATTCCTATCTCAACTCCCCCACTCCCTACACTGACACCATGTCAGCCCTCAATGAAAAATTCGGCCAGCCCCACCAGATAGCCCTCAGGAAGATAGCCAGTGTGCTAGACTCACCTGATGTTCGCCGTGGAGACACCGCAGCCTTTGGGCGGTTTGCCCTCCATGTTCAGTCCTTGGTCGGACTACTTAAGTCTTTGGGCACTGACGGTGAAGCGGAGCTTCGCTGTGGATCTCACGTGGTGAGACTGTTAAGCAAACTACCCGCAGAGCAACGGGCAGACTTCCGTCGAACCACCTTTAAGAACCCCGGGACTGTTCCCACCCTGTGCGACCTAGCCCAGTGGCTCCAGCATAAATCCTGGTGTCAGGATTTCGATGGACAGACACTCATAAGAGCAAAGGAAAACCAAGTGTCCCGGTACGAGGGTCGCCAGGGACGGCGACCTGTCACCGTCCTCCATGGATCAAAGGACTCGGAAGAAAATGATGGACCTACTAGAGCCTCAGAGGGAAAGAAGGGGAGAGCTAAGCCCTATTGCCCTTTCTGCGAGAGCGATGAACACTTCCTCAGCCAGTGTACAGAAGTCACAAAGCTAAACAAAGAAACTCTCACTGAGTGGATAAAGGCCAACAAAAGGTGCTGGCGCTGTGCACGGCCTCACCAAGCCGCTCAGTGTGACTTAAGGAAGCCCTGTGGCCTATGCCAAGGGAAACATCTGCAGGCCCTTCACGACGTAAATGATCGACCACCAAGACCGACAAGCAAGGAGGAGAGCTGCCTGGTGAGCTCCGCCACTGAGGTTCTGTACGTCGACCGTCCTTCAGTCCACAATAGAGTCTTACTGAAGGTCGTCAGAGTGCTTCTTCGTCACGGGAATCGCACTATAACCACCTATGCCATCTTGGATGATGGGTCCGAAAGGACCATGCTCCTGCCAGCAGCTGCCCGAGAACCTGGCCTACAAGGCACACCTGAGGACCTGCCCCTGAGAACCATCAGACAGGAGGTCCAGACCCTCCGTGGCTCTGCGGTATCCTTCCACATCTCTCCTGCTGCTGAGCCAAAGACCAGATTCATAGTCTCCAGAGCCTTCACTTCAGGTCGCCTCGGCCTAGGCGAACAGTCATACCCGATGGACCGACTCCAGAAGAGGTACACCCACCTGGTCGGTTTACCAATTAAGCCCTTCCACAGTGCCAGACCCCTAGTACTCATCGGCTCCGACCACCCACACCTGATCACCGCTATCGAGCCAATCCGACTGGGCCTGTCAGGTGGGCCTGCTGCAGTCCGGACCAGGCTAGGCTGGACTCTTCAGGGCCCAGCAAGATTCTCCCAGCACCCCCTACACTCACAGCAGTGCCTAGTGACATCAGTTCACCCTCCAGCTTCAGAACTATTCAAGCACGTCGAAAGGCTTTGGCAGCTCGACACTCTTCCATATAAAAGTGAGAAGATTGTAACCAGGTCAAGACAAGACCGAGCAGCAGTATCCCTGCTAGAAGATAAGACCACCCGCGTGGAGGTAGCAGGAGTCTTACGCTATGCCACCCCACTGCTGCGCAGGCGAGACATGCCTCTCCTTCATGCCCCCAAAGAAGCAGTCATGCCGAGTCTGCGGAGCACAGAACGGCGGCTAGCTAAAGACTCAGAACGTGCCAAGGCTTACAGCGCAGAGATCCAGAAGCTGGTGGATGCAGGCTCTGTCACTAAGTTAACCCCCGAAGAAGTCAACCAAGACGGAGAAGAGTGGTACATTCCTCACCACATGGTGAGTCACAACAACAAGAACAGAATCGTCTTCAATTGCTCCTATCAGTACAGGGGCCAGAGTCTGAACGATTCCCTACTGCCAGGACCCACTCTTGGAGCATCACTCCTGGGAGTTCTATTGCGCTTCCGGGAACATGCAGTCGCCTTAAGCGCAGACATTAAAGGGATGTTCCATCAAGTCCGTCTCCTTCCTGAAGACCGTCCTCTCTTGCGGTTCGTGTGGCGCGACTTGACCAGAGATGAAACCCCAGCAGTGTTCGAGTGGCAAGTTCTACCATTTGGCACAACCTGTAGTCCATGCTGCGCCACGTTTGCTCTACAGCTCCATGTAGCCAACCATAGCCAGCCGGGAGATGATGTGAGCCTCTCTATAGAGAGGTCCTTCTATGTTGACAATCTCCTACAGCGTCTGCCCAAACCTGAGGATGCCAGAGAGTTGGTGGACAGACTTCGGGGACTCCTTGCAGCTGGTGGGTTTGACCTACGCCAGTGGGCTAGCAACGTGCCAAACGTCGTGGGACACCTACCCAAAGAAGCCAGGTCCGACACCCTCGAGCTCTGGCTCGCACAAGATCGAACAGACTCTCCTGAATCCACTCTGGGACTCAGCTGGCACTGTCAAACCGACACCATGGGCTACAAGCATAGACCCATAGAGTACGGAGTCCCAACAATGCGGAACATCTACAGGGTTCTGGCCAGTCAGTATGACCCCTTAGGGTTTATCTTACCATACATCACTTGAGCCAAGATGCTGGTCAGACGCCTCTGGGAGAAAAACAGAGACTGGGATGATCCTCTCCTGCCCCAAGACCTCTTACAAGCGTGGAAGGACTGGGAGAAAGAACTACAATTCCTATCTCAAGTCACCTTGCCACGAGCGTATATACCAGTCGAAGCGGATGAGTCAAGCGTCACCCGTCAAGTCCATGTGTTCTGTGATGCATCGGAACAGGCTTATGGCTCGGTGGCGTATCTGAGAACGATGGACTGCCGAGGCCAAGTCCATCTGTCCTTCCTACTCGCCAGGTCCAGAGTTGCTCCCAAGCGACTACTCTCCATACCCAGACTGGAGCTGTGTGGAGCGGTCACAGGAGCTCAACTGGCTAAACTCCTAGAGAAAGAGCTCACGCTGAAGATCGATCAGACTATCCTGTGGACAGACTCTACAACAGTGCTGGCATGGCTGCAGTCAGAGTCCTGTCGCTTCAAGATTTTTGTTGGTACCAGAGTGGCCGAAATACAGGACCTCATGAGTCCCGCCACCTGGCGATACATAGATTCAGCGAGGAACCCAGCTGACGACATCACCAGGGGCAAGACTCTACAGGACCTGACCATGCCGAACAGGTGGAGCCAGGGCCCCCCATTCCTCCTTCAGCCTCCAGCTGAGTGGCCTGTCAAGCCCAACGTCGAACAGGAAGGCGATGCCTCCGAGCTACGACAGTCTACTTTCTGCGGCATCACCTTAACAGCACCTAGTACGCCAGACGCAGAGGTGAAACAGTATGATACCTGGAAGGAGCTGCTAGTAGCTACAGTGCAGGAGTTACATGGGGCGGCAGGTAGTTACACTGCCGAAGACTATCGCAATGCTGAGACCCTCATATTAAAACAGGCGCAGTGCGAGAGCTTCCCAGAGGAGTTGCGGCTCTTGAAAGCAGGAAAGCCCGTACCATCCGTCAGAAGACTGCTCACCCTGTCACCGGAGATGAATAAAGAGGAAGGACTAATCCGTGTCGGTGGCAGACTACGACGTGCCGTAGACATCGAGCAGACAACGCTGCACCCTATTGTGTTAGACTCTGGGCACCCCTCTACCAAACTCCTCATCCAAGATTTCGACAGTCGCTTGCACCATCCTGAGATGCGGCGCTCATTCTGGATCCTGCGCGGCCGTGAAGCGATTCGCCGTTACCAACACACCTGCACAGACTGTCGACGTTGGAAAGCCAGACCTTCTGTTCCAAAGATGGCAGATCTACCGCCCGCCCGCCTGCGGTTCTTCAAGCCCGCCTTCTTCTCGACGGGGATGGACTGTTTCGGGCCGTTTCAAGTCAAAGTAGGAAGGCGTACTGAGAAGAGGTGGGGTATAATTTTCAAGTGTCTCACCACCAGGGGTGTGCACTTAGACCTTCTGACCACCATCGATGCAGACTCCTTCTTGATGGCTCTCAGGCGATTTATCGCTCGTCGAGGAACACCAGCCGAGCTGCTCTGCGACTGTGGGACCAACTTCAAAGGAGGAGAAAGAGAACTGAGGGAGGCATTCTCTGCCCTGTCACCAGACCTGCAGCAGCAACTCGCCAAGCAGAAAATTGACTTCCACTTCAACCCCCCTGCAGCACCTCATTTTGGAGGAGCATGGGAAAGGGAAATCCGCTCCGTAAAGACCGCCTTGTACACCACAGTGGGAACTCAGTCAGTCTCAGAAGAAGTGCTGCGGACCGTGCTACTGGAGGTAGAGGGGATTCTTAACTCAAAGCCATTGGGGTACGTCTCCTCCAGCATCACAGATCTCGATCCTGTGACCCCCAATAGTTTGTTGATGGGGCGGCCAGACGGGTCCTTGCCCCAGATCATATACCCAGAGACTGAGTTACTGAGCCGCCGGCGATGGAGGCATTCACAGGTGCTGGCAGATCGCTTCTGGTCCAGTTTCTTGAGAAATTATCTGCCAAGCCTCCAGACTCGTCAGAAATGGCACTCTACGCCAGCTGACCTCGCAGAAGGCTCAGTAGTGATGTTGGTGGATCCCCAGGTTCCACGGGCCTTGTGGCCCATCGGTCATGTCACTAAGGTCCACCCTAGTAATGACGGCCACATCCGTTCAGTGGACGTAAGGATCAGAGACCGTGAATACACCAGACCAGTTGCCAGGCTGGTTGTCCTGCCAGCCCTTCCACCCGACGAGGAAGAGAACAGCTCTACTGCCACCATCGCCCCTTCGTGAGACACTAATAACCTTGTCACCTTTCTATGGAGCGAATGTACACCGTACATTCGGGGGCGGCTGTTAGAAAGGTTCCCAAACTCTGTGCTACCTTAAGAGACTATTATGAGCCGTCCACCTTAAGAGACTATTATGAGCAGTCCACCTTAAGAGCGCAAGGCATTGTGGGCGCGCCCATTCATTCTACCCACAGCAGAGCACAGAGCGGTGAATGCACGTCATTTACATTTGCTGCTTGTATATATACAGTATATATAAAACGTGTAATATTGTACAGCACTGCGGTGCGTCACTGACGAATGTAAGTTCATTATATAGTTAAGCATTCTAATGTACACGTTTAATTGCCTGTTTGACTTCTCTGCATTTGTTTGTTTCCGACGCTAGTTGAAAGTAATCTATTACTTACGTCGAAGTTGTTTGGCGCGCAGCGTGCCTTGTTTACAGCGTCTAGACAATGTATTTCATGTACCAGTTCTTTATCTCTTTAAAGAGAGCATTTGCGGACACATGTCCCTTTGTACATGTAAACAAGCACCTTATCCTGCACGGCAGGTCACAAGCACCACGTTTATGTGCCTTCTGTAGCGTGCAGTGACACCTTGTGGTCTAGTTAAGACATTTAAGTTCAGTTAAATGTTGGGATGATGTTATTTGAATGTTTGGTTTGAGGCTATCCTGTAGTGTGTATGGCAGGGCTTACTGTTATTTACTGGTGAAGCTAATGTGTACTAAATGCCAATTATTACCGATATATGCTATGTTGTGTATCTATGATATATTATTGCATTAAGGTCATATGTACTATTACTACGTAGGCTATGGTATTCTATACTAATTGGTTATGATGTTCTAATCTGTTTACTGCAGAACCACCAATACTTGCCAGTGTTGTACCATTCAGCCAATCCAATGTAACCTGCCATACCTGTCAACCTGCCTACTAAACAAGTAAACTGCCCTATGCCAAACGAACTGTCCTGTCCATTGTGTCCTGACCGACACTCCAGGGGCGAATGAGACTACCTTTATAGAACCATACAGTCCTTTATAACTCTCCACAACACCCCTCGTAGATGGCGCCGTCTGTTGCAGACCCCTCGGAGATGGCGCCGTCTGTTGCAGACCCCTCGGAGATGATGGCGCCGTCTCTTGCAGACCCACTGGGGCAAGAAGTAGCTGTGCCTCCCCATCTGCACAGCTACTCATAGCCCCCCCCAAGGGATGGATCCCAGACGTCCCCAGATAGGCCCACAGACGACAGGGGTGGGTGGGAGAGGGCTTGAAAAGCGGCCGAACTTCTCTTCAAATTAGCCATTAATTCCAAAGCTTTGTTAAGCCTCTCCGCCATGGACATCTCTGCGAGGTTCGAAGTTGGCTGGATTATTATGTCAGTTTGTTGGTGACGAACCCCAAGATGCAGAGAAAGCGGAAGGCATTGTGCGGGAAAACATGATTTAATGTCTATGAAATAAAGACAAAAAACAAAAACACTTACTGTGACACGAAGGAACTATGACATGAGCAGAGTGAACAAAAGTAGACAGAGCTACAACGACAAGTATAATGACAGGTAGTAGTGACAACAAGTATTAGCGACAATGACAATAATCCAGCACTGACTGGAGAGGAAGGCAGGTTCAAATAGCAGCTGGCTGATTGACACCAGGTGTGGCCAGGTGCCAATCAGCCACGGCTGAGGGGACAAAGCACTCAGGGAGGTAATCAGGAAATAACCAAAATAAGAGCGCTGACAGGAAACAAAGACAGGAAAAACCAAAACCTAACTGAACTGTCAGTGACAAACCTGACATTCCCAACTCATATGGAAACGGGGTTTGTAGATGATGCTACATATGTACAAAATAAACCACAAGATGTTAGTGCACCAGTCAAGGAAAATGATCAAACTACATGAATAACGTACTGTAATTTGATTGTGATATATATTTTTTATCTTGATAGAATGAAAATTAACACCAATGAGTTGACTGATGAACATTATCACATGATTTCTTTAGAAAATATAAATAACGACAAATAAAGTATATATACAGGTAATTGTAAAAAAAAAACCCAACAACAACATTATGATTTGTACAATTTCAGAATGTGCTTGTTTTATTTTTAAACAAAGAAAACAATCTGAAGTTGTCTTTATTTTTAAGTTATCGTGCCGGGATTTTACCAGACGGGCCCACTTGGGAGTACATTTTTCTCCATGTGGCCCCCGATCTAAAATGAGTTTGACACCCCTGTACTTCAGTATATAGTTAGACACTGTATCTGTATCAGCACTCAAAGCTGATCATAAATACACCTTATTACACACTGAGTGCAGGTGCGCTGGCAGACAAAGTAAAGATGCTGCATAACAATGAATAGGAAGTGAACATTAGAAAATAAGAGCGCAGGACAGGAACTAAAAGCTAAACATAGGAAGAACCAACAATGACTACTTTACAAAATACATTTATAACACAGATACATTGACAAATTAATTAAAACAATTAAATCACTATGTCATACATGAATACAAATAAAATATTTGTTTATGAAATACTATTACATTTATGTTTATCATTTTTCATGTTGATAATTTTGCTTCATGATGATTTTAACAGGTATGGTTCTGTTCTCTTCAGCCTCTCCTGAGCTCACATCACTGACTGTAAAGCTGAACTTGTCCAGCGTAGTAAATAACACATTTAAGATAACAACAACATAACGCAAGGAATGGAGGACACAAACGTTAGCAACTGTAGCATAGCAATGTGAGAGTCTGGGCTAACACTACAATCACATTTTGACAGCAACATCATGCTAAGTTAGCTTTGTTTCTGATGTAAAACAACATCAAATTGACAATTCCTGTGTCTGTAGCTGAATGGCAGACAGTGGGCAGAGCTCCAGGCTACATTTCAGGACATGTAGCAAATACTTTTTTCGTTGTTGTTGTTCTTCTTCTTTTTCTCAATACACAGCGCAGGATCATGGCTTGCAAAAAACAACCAAACTTGTCTTGTATAATGAATGTTCCTTACCTCCAGGAATATAAGTGCTCCAGTCGATTATATCTTCCTGCGTTAGCATTTTTTTCAAAACCTGCTCATCCGTGCAGTAAATTTTCGTGTCTGGCACAAACGTATGTTCTTGCTTTATGTGAATCAACAGAAACAAAATATTGTCATCAATGGGTATGAAACCAATGGATAATTTTATAATATAATGTTGTTATATTGGGATACAGACTTACCTCTCGGTCAGGACGAGACATGATGGCCTGAAAATCTGGCCACTGATCAACGACAAACTGTACATTACTTGGTTTGTTTCGATTGAAAGCACATAAGAATCCATACACCTACAAAGATAGAAATAGATCAGCTGTGACTTACAAGCAAAAACAAATTTGATTATTTTTTTCAGTAAAGGATTGATGAAAATGTTCAAATGTTGGCAGGTATACCTGAAAACTCCTGGGTAAATATTTCTGCAGAACTTTCTCTGCAATCAGTACTTCTTCTTTTTGCAAAATCTTCATCTTTGGGCACTACAGATTGCTTTAAACGTTGACTTTCCTGTCATTACTTTGAAATAATTCAGCAGTTCAGATGTCATCAATCTGCAAAACAAATCACTTTATTATTTTTGTGCCACGCAGATCTCTGTACTTGTTTCCTGGATGGGATTTATGGCTTTTTGAATGTAGCCGGATCTGGAAGAGCCGTTCCTTTCAAAGAGCCGTTCAACAGACTGGCTCATTATTATTTATTAAGTTTTTCTTTTTTTTAATCAAGGAAACAATCACTAATACCAGTAATACGATAAGATGTAGATCAGAATGATTACATTTACACAAATATTACTCCATTATTGGGAATTATTCTTAAATATTAGCTATAATTTATTTTGTGTTGTGTTTTATTGTGAACATTCCAATAGGCAGTGCAATGTTTTGTTGACATCCTAGTTCAGAGGTGTCAAACGTACGGCCTGACAGGTTTAATTCGGCCCGCAAGATCAGTTTGCTAAATATAAATATGAGCTCCATTTTTTTAATGAAATCAACTGCTGTTTTAAATGTGTCCACTGGATGTCGCAATAGCAATTCAAGTGTAACCCACATCACACATGACAGTGTTTGAAGATGACGTTTCAGCTGATTTTAAGCACACCGTGGATTGGCTGCCACTACTCCAATCAGCACAGGTGCAAGCAAGCAGTTGCTCCTGTTGAGGCGGGCAGCAGACGGCGGCAGCATATGGCGGCAGAGGGCGCACATTGCCTTATTTCATTGTAAATTATCTACTCAACGGATAAAATAACGAAACGGTAAGATGCAAAGACTTAAGTCAACTTGACCATCGTTTTTTTAGTTAGAGTTCAATGCAGCGCTTGCAATTTGTTGAATGCATGATGTGCACCCTGAACTCCATTCTAAAAATGTCATGTCTGTGTGATCATGTTTTGTTTTAGTCATGTTCGGTTTTGTTTTTGGACTTTTTGTGCACTTTTGTTTGTTTTGTCACCATAGCAACCATTAGTTTTCACCTGTCACGTCACACATCTGTTTCACGTTCGGACTCACACACACCTGTCACCAATCATGTCACTGTTATTTAAGCCTACCTTTGTTCATCACTCGTTCTGCCTGCATTGTCTTTGTGTCACACCGGCTTATGTCTCGTTCTGACCATGTAAGTTTTCCTAGTCCATGCCATAGCTTCTGCTAATTCGCAACTTCACTTGTGTTTTAGGCACACTTGCCTTTTTTTGTTGTATTTTTGTGTTTGTGGTAGTGAGTGATTTATGTCAATAAATCCAAGCCTACCTTCACGCTGTCGTCCGGAGCCGTATTTTTGCGTTGGAAGAACAACCCCGCAGCAAGCTGCGACCCCCCCGCGTGACAAAAAATGTGTGGTTCTACATTTGTTGTGTTTGTTCTCTTTTGTTTTATGCTTGAATCTACCATGTTCACATTGGTTTAGTTAGTAGTTATGTTACCTTGATTTCGGCTATGGCGTCATTTTGATAATAGTTTTTACAGGGGTTAGTGCATGTGCCTCACAATACGAAGGTCCTGAGTAGTCCTAAATTCAATCCCGGGCTCGGGATCTTTCTGTGTGGAGTTTGCATGTTCTCCCTGTGACTGCGTGGGTTCCCTCCGGGTACTCCGGCTTCCTCCCACCTCCAAAGACATGCACCTGGGGATAGGTTGATTGGCAACACTAAATTGGCCCTAGTGTGTGAATGTGAGTGTGAATGTTGTCTGTCTATCTGTGTTGGCCCTGTGATGAGGTAGGGACTTGTCCTGGGTGTACCCCGCCTTCCGCCCGAATGCAGCTGAAATAGGCTCCAGCACCTCCCGCGACCCCAAAAGGGACAAGCAGTAGAAAATGGATGGATGGTTGGATGGATAATTGTATTATTTGAATGATGATAAATTAATGTGTTGCGGCAGTTGCAGATTTCACCAATGGTGTCATCAAGATACATGGCCAACAGTACATTTTATTTGTTAGAACACTTCCAGTCAGCCAGCTCACTTTGTCATACCAGGTCAGCTGAAAATACTTGTTTCTTTTCCTCACCCTTTGCACCAAATTAATCTGAGGAGTTGATATGCCCTCCTGTTTAATTCAAAGTTTTTCTTTGTAAGGAAGACCATCAAATGGCTTTGCCAAAATCCGGTCTACAATATTCAAATGATCTGCCATTATGTGCAGCTTTCTATCTAGCTAGCTCACTAACTGGGATTGGCACGAGGCTAGTGCGAAGTGTGAGTGCTTTGAGATGGTGGAGGGACTCAACAGCACCCGCTGCTCGGTAGGGACAGAAACTGCAGAGTGAAAGAAATCCGTCTCCAAACACAAAAAAACACCAGAAACAGAAGCTCAATTTGTTCCTAGTCGTTTTTAACAAAGAAAATGTCGCTAAGAGAATCAGGAAAGTCTCCGGTTCAACTCGGAACAACAGAATGAATATTGAAAAATGCTCTTACGAACGTTTACAACACAAGATCGCTGATTCGCTCATTTCGCTGTCAATCAAAAAGGGAATCAGCCTTAGACAGATCATACAATCATCAAGCAGAAGTTGAGGGTCCCGGCCAGCCGAGACCAGACCACTGCCCCATTGACCCCCAGAGACGCTGAGCGTCCGATAGGCGGGACAAAGCCCAGCATTTATCCAATGACTCGTCTCGTTTCGCTGCAGTGGATCGCCAGGGTCTGCAGAGTTTAAAGCACCGTGAAGCTGCGGGAATGAGCGAGAGGAAAGCCGCGTCGTTACCAGTGATAAGAAGCTGATTCTAAACAAAAGAGTGAGTTGTAGTGCATATTTAGTCAATAACATGTACACACAACACTATATATTTAATCACTTAATTTTTGACATTTTAGGGAAAGTTGAGCTTCCCTTACACTCTTAGAGCAATCGCCTCTGGTGTGTTCACCTTTAAAAGTAACACTTTATTTTCCACACAAAGGCATTTTTTCTCAAGTCTTCTTTTTTTGACATTACCGCAATGATATCGTACCATGGCTCAACAACTATTTAGTTAATTACCAATAATAAAATTGATAAAATGATTCGAAAACTGTACATGTTAAACACATAATTTGTATTATTTTTGCATTTTGTGTGAATGTATTTATTTAATATGTATATTTACTTTTGATTTTATTTGCGCTTCCCTTAAGCACGCCGGATGAGAATTGATTTTCAAAATAAATCCTGCAAATTAAATCTCCTAGAAAACCTTTAAAAACTAATTTACAATCGTAAATACAGTCAAGCTCACAATTATCCGATTGAGAGTGATTTTCTTTGTTTGTTTGTGGGTATAGTTCAGCTGGAAATGACACAGAGAATACAGGAAGATTATGTAAAGATGTTATCACTCACTTTGTTTACAAGGCTCTTCGACTCCTGCAGCTCACCTAGCTATATTCAGATTTAAATCGGTCCACTTCAACAGATGACGCAAGCTCCAAAACACCTGAACTGGATGTGGCTCTGTGAGGGTGAGCAAATCCACCAATATATAAACTTCAGGTAAGACATCGTTAGCATTCCACTACTGTGGAGTATTTGCTGCGTTTTTCTTTGTCTGTCTGTCAAATCTTTCCACACTGGCAGCATTCCAGGTGGTTGGAAAAAAAGATCAAAGCCATATTTATTGCTAGCTGCTTGCGTGTCAGAACTTGATGCCGTTACTTATTTTCCACTGTAGTGAACTCTGGTTTAAGGTTAGATCAGAGTTAAACTAAGTGAGCTTCTTCTTGTCCTTAGCTGTCATTTGCCATGTCTCAGATGAATAGAGTAACACTGACAGAACTACTGCTTCATATACACTGTATTGCCAAAAGTATTTGGCCACCCATCCAAATGATCACAATCAGGTGTCCTAATCACTTGGCCCCACCACATGTGTATAAAATCAAGCACTGTTTCTACAAACATTTGTGAAAGAATGGGCCGCTCTCCGGAGCTCAGTGATTTCCAGCGTGGAACTGTCATAGGATGCCACCTGTGCAATAATCCAGTCATGAAATTTCCTCGCTCCTAAATATCCCAAAGTCAACTGTCAGCTTTATTATTAGAAAATGGAAGAGTTTGGGAACAACAACAACTCAGCCACAAAGTGGTAGGCCACGTAAACTGACAGAGAGGGGTCAGCGGCTGCTGAATCAGAATCAGAATGAGAATCAGAAATACTTTATAAATCCCAGAGGGGAAATTAAAATTTTCAGCATAGTGCAAAGACTTTCTGCACAGTCAGTTGCTACAGAGCTCCAAACTTCATGTGACCTTCCAATTAGCCCACGTACAGTACGGAGAGAGCTTCATGGAATGGCTTTCCATGGCCGAGCAGCTGCATCTAGGCCATACATCACCAAGTCCAATGCAAAGCGTCGGATGCAGTGGTGTAAAGCACAGTTCTCTAGAGTGATGAATCACGCTTTTCCATCTGGCAATCTGATGGACAAGTCTGGGAGGAGAACGGTACATTTCGGACTGCATTGTGCCAACTGTGAAATTTGGTGGAGGAGGAATTATGGTGTGGGGTTGTTTTTCGAGAGTTGGGCTTGGCCCCTTAGTTCCAGTGAAAGGAACTTTAAATGCGCCAGGATACCAAAACATTTTGGACAATTCCATGCTCCCAACCTTGTGGGAACAGTTTGGAGCAGGCCCCTTCCTTTTCCAACATGACTGTGCACCAGTGCACAAAGCAAGGTCCATAAAGACATGGATGACAGAGTCTGGTGTGGATGAACTTGACTGGCCTGCACAGAGTCCTGACCTGAACCCGATAGAACACCTTTGGGATGAATTAGAATAGTGACTTAGAGCCAGGCTTTTGGAAGAATGGTCGAACATTTCAATAAACATACTCCGCAACCTTGTGGACAGCCTTCCCAGAATTTTTCTGGGAGACTCCCGAATTTCAGTGTCCCTCCTGAAAATCTACCAGGGCAACCATTCTCCCGAATTTTTCCCGTTTTAACCCGGACAACAATATTAAGGGCGTGCCGTGATGGCACTTCCTTTAGCGTCCTCTACAACCTGTCCGCTTTTTCACCATACAAACAGCATGCCACATAATATATGCGGCTTCTGCAGACACACATAAGTGACTGCAAGACATACTTGATCAACAGCCATACAGGTCACACTGAGGGTGGCCATATAAACAAATTTAACACTGTTACAAATATGCGCCACACTGTGAACCCACACCAAACAAGAATGACAAACACATTTCGGGAGAACATCCGCACCATTGGGACGGCGTGGCGCAGTGGAAGAGTGGCCGTGCGCGACCCGAGGGTCCCTGGTTCAATCCCCACCTAGTACCAACCTTGTCATGTCCGTTGTGTCCTGAGCAAGACACTTCACCCTTGTTCCTGATGGGTGTTGGTTAGCGCCTTGCATGGCAGCTCCCTCCATCAGTGTGTGAATGTGTGTGTGAATGGGTAAATGTGGAAGTAGTGTCAAAGCGCTTTGAGTACCTTGAAGGTAGAAAAGCGCTATACAAGTACAACCCATTTATCATTTATTTACCATAACACAACATAAACACAACAGAACAAATACCCAGAATCCCTTGCAGCCCTAACTCCACCACCATAATGACCAACATTGAAATACAGTAGCGTAATAGGTCTAAATATTTATTAAAAACAAGGCAGAGGTTTAATTTGACAAGTATATTTAATATTTTGACCACTGCAACAGTCAAGGTAATCAAGGGAGTCTTTGGTGTACCACCAGATGGAGGCAACCACAGTTTGAGAATCACAGCTGGAGCTTTTAAATATTCTGTTTTAGACGAGTTGACCTGCCGCTTGTCTTTCTTGCCCCCCTCTCCTGCATGGAGAGGATAGCAGGTGGCCACGGATAATCCCTAGAGAGGTACCAGTCTGGAGCAGGCGCCAGCTGTTCCAAGTCATGACCCGGGGTGGATGACTCTTCTATGCATCGGTCGATGACGTCTCTGCGTTGCCGACTTGGGTTCATGCAAGAAGATCCCCATCCTCTGCTAACATTCAAATGGTGTGGACTCTCACATTATCATGAACAATTTAATAACTGTTACCCACTTGGCATCCAGGAGTGGGTTCCCCACATCTGCGGCCCCTTACCAAGATTTCTGCTTTTTCCCATTTCAGGTTTTGAGTTTTTTCTTGCCCGGATGTGGGCCCAGATCTGGGGAGTAGGAGGAAACAAAACTTATTTAATCCGACTCCTTTCCCACTTCGGAGCGTTTACAATTACATATGTTCATTTACTGTCTTCTTTTTGTAACACAATTACATCATTGAATGATTAATACAGCAGTAATTGCAATAGATACTTAAGTCAGTCATTATTAAAGGGGAACATTATCACCAGAACTATGTAAGCGTCAATATATACCTTGATGTTGCAGAAAAAAGACCATATATTTTTTTAACCGATTTCCGAACTCTAAATGGGTGAATTTTGGCGAATTAAACGCCTTTCTGTTATTCGCTCTCGGAGTGATGACGTCACGTTGTGACGTCACATCGGGAAGCAATCCGCCATTTTCTCAAACACATTACAAACACCGTGTCAAATCAGCTCTGTTATTTTCCGTTTTTTCGACTGTTTTCCGTACCTTGGAGACATCATGCCTCGTCGGTGTGTTGTCGGAGGGTGTAACAACACGAACAGGGACGGATTCAAGTTGCACCAGTGGCCCAAAGATGCGAAAGTGGCAAGAAATTGGACGTTTGTTCCGCACACTTTACCGACGAAAGCTATGCTACGACAGAGATGACAAGAATGTGTGGATATCCTGCGACACTCAAAGCAGATGCATTTCCAACGATGAAGTCAAAGAAATCTGCCGCCAGACCCCCATTGAATCTGCCGGAGTGTGTGAGCAATTCAGGGACAAAGGACCTCGGTAGCACGGCAAGCAATGGCGGCAGTTTGTTCCCGCAGACGAGCGAGCTAAACCCCCTGGATGTCTTGGCTCACACCGTCCCTTATGCCACCGAAGGTGATCAAGAGAAGAATATCGACCCTAGCTTCCCTGCCCTGCTGACATCAACTCCAAAACTAGACAGATCAGCTTTCAAGAAAAGAGCGGGTATGTCTACAGAATATATTAATTGATGAAAATTGGGCTGTCTGCACTCTCAAAGTGCATGTTGTTGCCAAATGTATTTCATATGCTGCAAACCTAGTTCATAGTTGTTAGTTTCCTTTAATGCCAAACAAACACATACCAATCGTTGGTTAGAAGGCGATCGCCGAATTCGTCCTCGCTTTCTCCCGTGTCACTGGCTGTTGTGTCGTTTTCGCCGGTTTCGCTTGCATACGATTCAAACCGATATGGCTCAATAGCTTCAGTTTATTCTTCAATTTCGTTTTCGCTACCTGCCTCCACACTACAACCATCCGTTTCAATACATGCGTAATCTGTTGAATCGCTTAAGCCGCTGAAATCCGAGTCTGAATCCGAGCTAATGTCGCTATAGCTTGCTGTTCTAAGCGCCATGTTTGTTTGAGTTGGCATCACTATGTGACGTCACAGGAAAATGGACGGGTGTATATAACGATGGTTAAAATCAGGCACTTTGAAGCTTTTCTTAGGGATATTGCGTGATGGGTAAAATTTTGAAAAAAACTTCGAAAAATAAAATAAGCCACTGGGAACTGATTTTTAATGGTTTTAACCCTTCTGAAATTGTGATAATGTTCCCCTTTAACATCCTGAGATGAAGAATATCCCGTTTTCAATAAAGTTGAATGTATTTCTCATAATTATTCTTTGTAGTTTGTAAGCACTATTAATTTGAACAACCTCTTAAACTGGATCATATTAGTACATTGTTTAACTTCTTTGCTTAATCCATTCCATATATTAATTCCAAATACGGATATCCTAAAAGTTTGTCAATATTAATGATTGAATAAAGTGCCATATCCCCACTGCACATGCACCAACCATTTTCTGACAAAATAGATAAAGATGATTAAATCATTGATTTGTGCATTGACACTTTTATTATGCCTTATTGTCCAACTCTTTAATTACCGATACCGATATCAACCGATACCGATATCAACCGATATATACAGTCGTGGAATTAACACATTATTATGCCTAATTTGGACAACCAGGTATGGTGAAGATAAGGTACTTTTTAAAAAAACTAATAAAATAAGATAAATAAATTAATAACATTTTCTTGAATACAAAAGAAAGTAAAACAATATAAAAACAGTTACATAGAAACTAGTAATTAATGAAAATTAGTAAAATTAACTGTTAAAGGTTAGTGCTATTAGTGGACCAGCAGCACGCACAATCATGTGTGCTTACGGACTGTATCCCTTGCAGGCTGTATTGATATATATTGATATATAATGTAGGAACCAGAATATTAATAACAGAAAGAAACAACCCTTTTGTGTGAATGAGTGTGAATGAGTGTAAATGGGGGAGGGAGGTTTTTTGGGTTGGTGCACTAATTGTAAGTGTATCTTGTGCTTTTTTATGTTGATTTAATAAAAAAAATAAAACAAACAAAAAAACAAAACAAAAAAAACCCCGATACCGATAATAAAAAAAACGATACCGAAAATTTCCGATATTGCATTTTAACACATTTATCGGCCGATACAGTGTTTCCCACAGGACAGGCATCTATTTGTGGTGGTGTGGTTAGGGGGGTGGCGGCGGCAGCGGCGATGACCAAGAAGAACGCGGAGTTGGAATATAATTACAACATTTTATGTACATATTTATATACAGATTTGAACAATTAGTGATTCACTGAAATATATTTATTAATTGTGGTTCTTAGAAAAAATATATCTTATAAAATATAAAAGCTAAAATGTCTCTTAAAGATCTGCCCCTTTAATTAGTGAATACTAAATAATTTAACTTTAGCCTACTACTACAACCATATTATTTACCAGCAACATGAAGTGAAACAGAGGCAGAGGTGTCCTGCCACAGTCAGTCAACCTCCTCCTCCTCCTCCTGCTGCTGCTGAACAGGTCGCACTTGTGGTCCGGACTGTAGGCCTACCTCCTCTCCAAGTCGAGCCCTTTTCGGCCGTTGAAAATATTTTTCTATACTCATCTATGTGAAGGAGTGAACATCCAACATTAGAATTTATTACTAACGAGCAGAACCGCTCTATGTAGTGCCGTCTAACCTTAAGCGGCAGCAGCTCAACACATGCAGGGTTCAACGTTAAGCTTTTTTTCTACTTGCCCGACTTCTCAAATCTACTTGCCCCAATATTTTTACTTGCCCTGCCTGGGTTTTTTTCTGGCTGTGTAGTGCTCATGGCTTATATCTTACTAAAATCCTTCCCGTTGACTATTTACAACACTACACAGTATTTATTATTATTATTATTATTATTATTATTATTATTATTATTATTATTATTATTATCTACAATTACATTTAAATGGCATTGCATAAATGTAAAATTAAATGCTATTTCACATTATTTGACCAGTAGCAGTTACACTCATCTGAACAGGTCAGCCACCTGTTTAAAGCCCGATCACAGTTGAAATCTTGAAATGAAGGGCCTTTATGGCCAAAACATTAACCTGGACAACATTTTAACAGCTGGTTGGTTCAGATTTTATTCTTTTCATTGCATTCACATGCTGCAGTGGACAGTGGACAATTTAGCTTCAGTCCATGTGTGTTTATTGACAACAGGGTTATAACCTGGACACGTTAGCTCGTCGGTATTGTAACACGTGACTGTTACTACGTGCGTCTGCCGCGGCCCCCGAGTCAAACAGCGGCGGTGTTAATGAAGCAGCGTCAGGCTGCTCACCGTCAGTGAAACGCTCGGTGAAATCGCGGATTAACGTTAAATATATGACGAGCCGCGAGCGATGCAGCTATAACCTATCTACCTATAACTTATATTACCCTCGTATTTTGATCCGGTCGGTCCGTTCTTCTTTTACTTCGTCGTCTTCTTCTTCTTCTTCTTCTTCTTCTTCTTCTTCTTCTTCTTCTTCTGGCCCACCAGGTGAATTAAGTGCTATTGGCGGAGTTACAATGCATAGTAGGCTACCGCCACCTACTGCACCGGAGTTGTAACTACAAGCAACATTCACAGACAGTCACATTGCTTTTATGAGCGGTCGAGCGAGTCAAAAGCCGAAAAATCCATTTGTGGCGGACGTAATTCTTTCGTGGCGGGCCGCCACAAATAAATGAATGTGTGGGAAACACTGCAATATCCCTAGTTTGATACATCGATTTTATTTCAGCAAAGGAAATACGTACTTGATCTCAATGCAAATCGTGGCTTGGTACTTGTTGTAAAAACCCTTGATGTCAGTAGGGATGAGAATTGATTGGATTTGTATTGATAGGCCTGATGTGTGGCAATAGAACTCTGGTTTATTAAGCCAACAGCAGTAACCCCGCACAGACACAGGAGGATGGCTGAAGTTGTTGTCAGGAGGCATGTCGCTCCAGCACCAAGTGTGGCTAGCAGCTGTGCAAGACCCGGGCATACTGCATTAAAACACATTTCCTGCAGTTGACTTGACTCTGACTGTTTGTGTATTTGAATAAAGTAAAAAAAGAAAACTACTGACTTCCTCTGTGTAAAAAAGATGCTGCGACTAGAGCTGAGTGTTACGACCTGATGGTAAAACATATTTGATAGCACACGGGAGACAAAGTTAAGTCAATGGATTTTATTTTCTACATTGACTACAAAAAGACTCCCGGAACCTTCTGGTGCCCCCAGAGTACAAATGGAAACGACCTGGGGCCTCATGTAATAAGACTATTTTAGATTTTGCTACTAAAAAGTGGTGTATGCTCAAATCCAGAAAATGTCGTACACAAAAAATTCAGATGTGTGCACGCATTAATCCAAACATTTCTTTTGTACATCCCAATCCACGTGGGATTAATCCCACGTGTTCGACTGGCTGGCCACACCACCTTTTAAATACACAAGTCTAAATAAGTCTAAATAAGCCATGCGCCTGAGATCCCGCATTGCGCGCTGTCACCAAACACAAAGATAATGAACAAGACGGCAAAAAGGAATGTACTCTAGTCCAGTGGTCCCCAACCACCGGTCCGTGGATCGATTGGTACCGGGCCGCACAAGAAATGTAAAAAAAATATATATATATTTTTATTTTTTAATTAAATCAACATAAAAAACACAAGATACACTTACAATTAGTGCAGCAACCCAAAAAACCTCCCTCCCCCATTCACACACATTCGCAAAAAAGGTTTGTTTCTTTCTGTTATTAATATTTCTGGTTCCTACATTATATATCAATATAAAAATATTTTAAATTTATGAAAGAAAAACAATGTTTTGGGTTAGGGTTCGGTTTTAAGAAATGTATAAAGGCAAAGAAGTACAACTTGCTATTCTTGGTATATAACAGTCTGTAAAGTTTACAAAGTGTGGCCTATTTGTGATATAAAGCTATAAAGCACCGACTAACCAGAATTGCGTCATGTATAGGAATATATATAATATATAGGAATATAAGACTAGTGGTTTGGCTTCTCCAGTTTAGGAGTCCTTCACTTGTTTGACCTAGGTTCCTCCGGGTACTGCAGACCTGTTTAATGACGCTCGCTTGTTGATCCAGCTACACTGCCGTGACATCCTTCTGTCCGGACGAAGATGACAAAACCAGAAAAATACTTCAAAACAACATCAACAAATTGCAACAACATTTAATTTAAAAAAGTCAGACATTTTATTTAACAAGTATATTCGATATTTTTGGCCACTGTCACATTATACCCAAAGTACAAACATCTACAGTACATACTTACAGACTTATTTGCCTTACCACTAGATGGAGCCACAGTTAGAGAATCACTGGTCTAAGTCATTTAGCTTTATGCTCTTTAGATCAGGACTCGCCAACCAGTCGATCGTTGGAAACCTACTTATTTTTATATAAAAAAAAAAAAAGTATTAATATGACATCAGTGACACCCCCACCAGGAGAGTGAATTACAGACTCGCAAACAGGCACGCTTTTTAAGCCCTGAACACACCCGCAGGCCTCGCCGCTCTCTCTTCAGTCTCAAATCCTCCGCTCTGGACATCACGGCTACACTCCCCAAGCATGGCGGCACACTTCACCCGCTCATCTCGCAAACGCGCATAACATGACGTGCTCATTAATCATCGAGCTGCAACAATGCATTAAGACCGACTGTTGCAACGCATCAGACTCTCTCCAGCATCTTCCTGCATGTGAGTGCTTGTATATTGGGAATGCATCATTAGAAATGCACCCACACTTTCTAGCAAGCAATCAACCGACTTCCACTCTCCAGCAATGGGGTGCTCTGCTGGAAGTTCTTCCCCGTCTTCCACAAACAAGGTCCCGTAAAGGTGAGCCGCCGGTCTGGACGCATTGGTAGGTATTGCTTTGGTTTTTGGCTGAGACCAGGGATCTTGGGATCAAAAAGGTTGGTGACCACTGGTTTAACAAACTACAGGCTGGTGAACGTGACAATCACCAAGGACCTATAATATATATTTTTTAAACAACCGGTAGTCTCTCAGTGGATAAGGTTAAGGTACAAATGAGCAAGATGAGTTTTGGAAATGCATGCTTTTATTTTAGATGAATAGATGGTGTGTGTGTAACAAGAAACCATTACATTTTGGAGCACATTGAATACAGTACAGTATATGTGGCTATATAAAGTCATTTCTGTCATCACCTAATGCAAATGATAAGGGGGTCATTCACAAACAATTAGTTATTAAAAATAAACCCAATATAAACTGCAAAACTGCATGTTTGTATTTTTATGATGTGATTACATTTTAGTGTACATGGGAATACACTTAGATAATAAAGTCATTGTCTTTCATCACCTAATGCAAATAATATCTCATTCACACACAATCAGTTATTAATAACAAACCACCACTTTAAACATTAAAAATAAACCCAACACCTACCGCAATACTGCATGTTTGCAGTTTTATAAAATAATGACACACCATGTTCCTACTTAATGCACATTATACATATTTATCATATTGTGAATCATGTAAAACTGTTCCAAACTGTTCTTTATCAGGGATCCTTTGTGTTTATATGCAAAATTAAAATCTTTCCATCTTGGTGCAGGTTTTCAGCCGACTTTGGGCCTGATTTACAAAGATCCAAATACCACCCCGTAAACAGTGTGTACAAACTATAAAATAGTGTGTACTATTAGGGGATGTGTTGCGTGTGATCTACTAAGACTGCGTGTACAATTTTGCACATACTTTAGTGGCAACACCAGAGAGACTATCTCATTTACTGCACAGTCATGTTATCATGCGTTTTGCTATATTTTAAACCTTGCAAGAGAAATGTACTACTTTTTATGGGCATTTTAGAAGCAGTCATGCAGTGCATCTACCGTAATTTTCGGACTATAAGTCGCAGTTTTTTTCATAGTTTGGCCGAGCTCCAGTGCGACTTATATATGTTTTTTTTCCTTCTTTATTATGCATTTTCGGCAGGTGCGACTTATACTCCGGTGCGACTTATACTCCGAAAAATACGGTACATTGACATAACTTTTACTGCTGAAGGTGCATGGGAGGGATTGAGGCTGCACTTACTCAGCTCAAGACGCAAAGATTGCATACTGAAAGAATTGTTTTTCATATGAGAAATATTTGAGTAATTTATATTCAATGTGAATAAAACGAACGTCAATAAGAAATACTAGAGGACACCAAAATGCACCAATTGAAATAAGTTTAATCAGCCTTTTAAGTCCTCTAGCAGCTACAAAATAATAACATTTTGATGCTGAAAAGACGATTCGTCTAATATTTTTTTTTATTTCTGACCATCCAATTATGTAGACACACACATGGAGAACAGAGGATTCTCGTCTAACCATCGTCTGTCTGTGCAGCGCAAGCACTGATCCTGCAGCCATGTGTGGAACTGTCAGTGTACACGTCTTTCTGACACGTGCTGAATAAAACGCAAAATAGTGCTAGCAAAACGGTGATGACTGTTGATTAATTTACACTGCGTGTGTTAAGTAATTATATTTGCATTTTTGTCTTGTAAATCAGGACCTAAATGTACTTCTGGATTGGCCATGACAATTTATTATATCAACACAATTCAGGAAACCGCTGAAAACTGATCTATTTTATTAATTATCTATCTGATTATTGTGTAAGTTGCATCAGAAAAGTGATTAAGTGTTAGCTTCTATACAGGACAAACATTTTAGATGTTGTACTCAAAGCATACATCTCTGTATGACGGATCCTCAGTAAATCCTAAGTTTTTGAAAAGCTTTTTGGATTGAACATTCTCCTCATCAATTTGGCAGTACACTGGGAAGCCGTCAGCAAGGAGTCTGCGGACCATGGCATGGGCCAACACTTTGGCATAGCCTTTTCGTCTGTACTTGGGCAGCGTATACATAAGCCCCATTGCCAAGTAGTCATACACCAGAATCCAGGATACGGGCTGACCCTGATCATCAGTGATGCAGCACGATGGGAAGTTGCTGATGAGAAACGTAATATAGTTGTATCCACGTTCATCCCCGCCATACTTCCAGGTTCGATTCACCAGGTCAACATGGGAGAGATTGAGAGATGAAATCTTGGATTCAACCTCACTGTAGAAACAAAGACGAAAATGTTGCAGTGGTTTCTTGTTAATAAATAAACAAATACACTAAATTGTATGTTTGAGTGTTTTTTTAATCAACTAACCTGCCAAAAGTTGGTTTAGGCAGAAAGGTACTGTCTGGCAAATACATAGAATGTGTCACTAACAAGCGTCTGTAGCTGACTTGTCTCTTGGTTGAAACTTCTTTGAGCATGGATGTGAAAGAAGCATTACACGCTGCAATAAAATGTACATCTAGTAAGCCTTGATGCTGGAATTTAGACAGTTCAGAGAGAATAATGATGTTCTAGGTACATTTAAGACATTACTGTACGTACTACAGCAGGTGTGTCAAACGTATGGCCCTCGGGCCGGATCAGGCCCGCGAACAGGTTTTATCCGGCCCGCGGGATGAGTTTGCTAAGTATAAAAATTAACCTGAAATTTTTGAATGGAAGAAACAGCTGTTCTAAATGTGTTCACTGGATGTCGCGATAGCAATTCTTTGTATTTTTGTACAAACCCCGTTTCCATATGAGTTGGGAAATTGTGTTAGATGTAAATATAAACGGAATACAATGATTTGCAAATCATTTTCAACCCATATTCAGTTGAATATGCTACAAAGAAAACATATTTGATGTTCAAACTGATAAACTTTTTTTTTTTTTGCAAATAATCATTAACTTTAGAATTTGATGCCAGCAACACGTGACAAAGAAGTTGGGAAAGGTGGCAATAAATACTGATACAGTTGAGGAATGCTCATCAAACACTTATTTGTAACATCCCACAGGTGAACAGGCAAATTGGGAACAGGTGGGTGCAATGATTGGGTATAAAAGTAGATTCCATGAAATGCTCAGTCATTCACAAACAAGGATGGGGCGAGGGTCACCACTTTGTCAACAAATGCGTGAGCAAATTGTTGAACAGTTTGAGAAAAACCTTTCTCAATCTGCTATTGCAAGGAATTTAGGGATTTCACCATCTACGGTCCATAATATCATCAAAGGGTTCAGAGAATCTGGAGAAATCACTGCACGTAAGCAGCTAAGCCCGTGACCTTTGATCCCTCAGGCTGTACTGCATCAACAAGCGACATCAGTGTGTGAAGGATATCACCACATGGGCTCAGGAACACTTCAGAAACCCACTGTCAGTAACTATAGTTGGTGGCTACATCTGTAAGTGCAAGTCAAAACTCTCCTAAGCAAGGCAAAAACCGTTTATCAACAACACCCAGAAACGCCGTCGGCTTCGCTGAGCCTGAGTTCATCTAAGACGGACTGATGCAAAGTGGAAAAGTGTTCTGTGGTCTGAAGAGTCCACATTTCAAATTGTTTTTGGAAATTGTGGACGTCGTGTCCTCCGGACCAAAGAGGAAAAGAACCATCCGAATTGTTATAGGCGCAAAGTTGAAAAGCCAGCCTCTGTGATGGTATGGGGGTGTATTAGTGCCCAAGACATGGGTAACTTACACATCTGTGAAGGCGCCATTAATGCTGAAAAGGTACATACAGGTTTTGGAGCAACATATGTTGCCATCCAAGCAACGTTACCATGGACGCCCCTGCTTATTTCAGCAAGACAATGCCAAGCCACGTGTTACATCAACGTAGCTTCATAGTAAAAGAGTGCGGGTACTAGACTGGCCTGTCTGTAGTCCACACCTGTCTCCCATTGAAAATGTGTGGCGCATTATGAAGCCTAAAATACCACAACGGAGACCCCCGGACTGTTGAACAACTTAAGCTGTACATCAAGCAAGAATGGGAAAGAATTCCACCTGAGAAGCTTAAAAAATGTGTCTCCTCAGTTCCCAAGCGTTTACTGAGTGTTGTTAAAAGGAAAGGCCATGTAACACAGTGGTGGACATGCCCTTTCCCAACTACTTTGGCACGTGTTGCAGCCATGAAATTCTAAGTTAATTATTGTTTGCAAAAAAAAAAAAAGTTTATGAGTTTGAACATCAAATATCTTGTCTTTGTAGTGCATTCAATTGAATATGGGTTGAAAAGGATTTGCAAATCATTGTATTCCGTTTATATTTACATCTAACACAATTTCCCAACTCATATGGAAACGGGGTTTGTAGATGATGCTACATATGTACAAAATAAACCACAAGATGTTAGTGCACCAGTCAAGGAAAATGATCAAACTACCGGTACATGAATAACATACTGTAATTTGATTGTGATATAATTTTTTTATCTTGATAGAATGAAAATTAACACCAATGAGTTGACTGATGAACATTATCACATGATTTCTTTAGAAAATATAAATAACGACAAATAAAGTATATATACAGGTAATTGTAAAAAAAAACCCCAACAACAACATTATGATTTGTACAATTTCAGAATGTGCTTGTTTTATTTTTAAACAAAGAAAACAATCTGAAGTTGTCTTTATTTTTAAGTTATCGTGCCGGGATTTTACCAGTCCGGCCCACTTGGTAGTACATTTTTCTCCATGTGGCCCCCGATCTAAAATGAGTTTGACACCCCTGTGCTTCAGTATATAGTTAGACACTGTATCTGTATCAGCACTCAAAGCTGAACATAAATACACCTTATTACACACTGAGTGCAGGTGCGCTGGCAGACAAAGTAAAGATGCTGCATAACAATGAATAGGAAGTGAACATTAGAAAATAAGAGCGCAGGACAGGAACTAAAAGCTAAACATAGGAAGAACCAACACAATGACTAATTTACAAAATACATTTAAAACACAGATACATTGACAAATTAATTAAAACAATTAAATCACTATGTCATACATGAATACAAATACAATATTTGTTTATGAAATACTATTCAATTTATGTTTATCATTTTTCATGATGATAATTTTGCTTCATGATGATTTTAACAGGTATGGTTCTGTTCTCTTCAGCCTCTCCTGAGCTCACATCACTGACTGTAAAGCTGAACGTGTCCAGCGTAGTAAATAACACATTTAAGATAACAACAACATAACACAAGGAATGGAGGACACAAACGTTAGCAACTGTAGCATAGCAATGTGAGAGTCTGGGCTAACACTACAATCACATTTTGACAGCAACATCATGCTAAGTTAGCTTTGTTTCTGATGTAAAACAACATCAAATTGACAATTCCTGTGTCTGTAGCTGAATGGCGGACAGTGGGCAGAGCTCCAGGCTACATTTCAGGACATGGAGCAAATACTTTTTTTGTTGTTGTTGTTGTTGTTGTTCTTCTTCTTTTTCTCAATACACAGCGCAGGATCATGGCTTGCAAAAAACAACCAAACTTGTCTTGTATAATGAATGTTCCTTACCTCCAGGAATATAAGTGCTCCAGTCGATTATATCTTCCTGCGTTAGCATTTTTTTCAAAACCTGCTCATCCGTGCAGTAAATTTTCGTGTCTGGCACAAACGTATGTTCTTGCTTTATGTGAATCAACAGAAACAAAATATTGTCATCAATGGGTATGAAACCAATGGATAATATTATAATATAATGTTGTTATATTGGGATACAGACTCACCTCTCGGTCAGGACGAGACATGATGACCTGAAAATCTGGCCACTGATCAACGATAAACTGTACATTACTTGGTTTGTTTCGATTGAAACCACATAAGTATCCATAGACCTACAAAGATAGAAATGAATCAGCTGTGATTTACAAGCAAAAACAATTTTGATTATTTTTTCCAGTAAAGGATTGATGAAAATGTTCAAATGTTGGCAGGTATACCTGAAAACTCCTGGGTAAATATTTCAGCAGAACTCTCTCTGCAATCAGTACTTGTTCTTTTTGCAAAATCTTCATCTTTGGGCACTACAGATTGCTTTAAACATTGACTTTCCTGTCATTACTTTGAAATAATTCAGCAGTTCAGATGTCATCAATCTGCAAAACAAATCACTTTATTATTTTTGTGCCACGCAGATCTCTGTACTTGTTTCCTGGATGGGATTTATGGCTTTTTGAATGTAGCCGGATCTGGAAGAGCCGTTCCTTTCAAAGAGCCGTTCAACAGACTGGCTCATTATTATTTATTAAGTTTTTCTTTTTTTTAATCAATACAATCTGTACATGTTAAACACATAATTTGTATTATTTTTTCATTTTGTGTGGATGTATTTATTTAATATGTATATTTACTTTTGATTTTATTTGCGCTTCCCTTAAGCACGCCGGATGAGAATTGATTTTCAAAATAAATCCTACAAATTAAATCTCCTAGAAAACCTTTAAAAAATAATTTACAATCGTAAATACAGTCAAGCTCACAATTATCCAATTGAGAGTGATTTTCTTTGTTTGTTTGTGGGTATAGTTCAGCTGGAAATGACACAGAGAATACAGGAAGATTATGTAAAGATGTTATCACTCACTTTGTTTACAAGGCTCTTCGACTCCTGCAGCTCACCTAGCTATATTTAGATTTAAATTGGTCCACTTCATCAGATGACGCAAGCTCCAAAACACCTGAACTGGATGTGGCTCTGTGAGGGTGAGCAAATCCACCAATATATACACTTCAGGTAAGACATTGTTAGCATTCCACTACTGTGGAGTAGTTGCTGCGTTTTTCTTTGTCTGTCTGTCAAATCTTTCCACACTGGCAGCATTCCAAAGTTAGGGGGTTGGAAAAAAAGATCAAAGCCATATTTATTGCTAGCTGCTTGCGTGTCAGAACTTGATGCGGTTACTTATTTTCCACTGCAGTGAATCTGGTTTAAGGTTAGATCAGAGTTAAACTAAGTGAGCTGCTGTTGGCTACTTGTGGTCAAACTATATCATGTATGATATTCCTAAAAATCCTCGTGGACACCTATGGTGAAAGTTATCCACCTTCTTCTTGTCCTTAGCTGTCATTTGCCATGTCTCAGATGAATAGAGTAACACTGACAGAACTACTGCTTCATATACACTGTATTGCCAAAAGTATTTGGCCACCCATCCAAATGATCAGAATCAGGTGTCCTAATCACTTGGCCCCACCACATGTGTATAAAATCAAGCACTGTTTCTACAAACATTTGTGAAAGAATGGGCCGCTCTCCGGAGCTCAGTGATTTCCAGCGTGGAACTGTCATAGGATGCCACCTGTGCAACAAATCCACTCATAAAATTTCCTCGCTCCTAAATATCCCAAAGTCAACTGTCAGCTTTATTATTAGAAAATGTAAGAGTTTGGGAACAACAGCAACTCAGCCACAAAGTGGTAGGCCACATAAACTGACAGAGAGGGGTCAGCGGATGCTGAATCAGAATCAGAATGAGAATCAGAAATGCTTTATTAATCCCAGAGGGGAAATTAAAATGTTCAGCATAGTGCAAAGACTTTCTGCACAGTCAGTTGCTACAGAGCTCCAAACTTCATGTGACCTTCCAATTAGCCCACGTACAGTACGGAGAGAGCTTCATGGAATGGCTTTCCATGGCCGAGCAGCTGCATCTAAGCCATACATCACCAAGTCCAATGCAAAGCGTCAGATGCAGTGGTGTAAAGCACAGTTCTCTAGAGTGATGAATCACACTTTTCCATCTGGCAATCTGATGGACAAGTCTGGGAGGAGAACGGTACATTTCGGACTGCATTGTGCCAAGTGTGAAATTTGGTGGAGCAGGAATTATGGTGTGTGGTTGTTTTTCAGGAGTTGGGCTTGGCCCCTTAGTTCCAGTGAAAGGAACTTTGAATGCGCCAGGATACCAAAACATTTTGGACAATTCCATGCTCCCAACCTTGTGGGAACAGTTTGGAGCGGGCCCCTTCCTTTTCCAACATGACTGTGCACCAGTGCACAAAGCAAGGTCCATAAAGACATGGATGACAGAGTCTGGTGTGGATGAACTTGACTGGCCTGCACAGAGTCCTGAACTGAACCCGATAGAACATCTTTGGGATGAATTAGAATAGAGACTTAGAGCCAGGCTTTTGGAAGAATGGTCGAACATTCCAATAAACATACTCGGCAACCTTGTGGACAGCCTTCCCAGAACATACTTGCCAACCCTCCCGATTTTTCCGGGAGACTCCCGAATTTCAGTGTCCTTCCCGAAAATCTCCCAGGGCGACCATTCTCCCGAATTTCTCCCGATTTTTCAACAATATTAAGGGCGTGCCGTGATGGCACTGCCTTTAGCGTCCTCTACAACCTGTCGTCGCGTCCGCTTTTTCACCATACAAACAGCGTGCCACATAATATATGCGGCTTCTGCAGACACACATACAGTAAGTGACTGCAAGACATACTTGATCAACAGCCATACAGGTCACACTGATGGTGGCCGTATAAACAACTTTAACACTGTTACAAATATGCGCCACACTGTGAACCCACACCAAACAAGAATGACAAACATATTTCGGGAGAACATCCGCACCATAACACAACATAAACACAACAGAACAAATACCCAGAATCCCTTGCAGCCCTAACTCTTCCGGGCTACAATATACACCCCCGCTACCATCAAACCACCCCCCGCCACCCCACATCTCCCGAATTCGAAGGTCTCAAGGTTGGCAAGTATGTCCCAGAAGAGTTGAAGCTGTAATAGCTGCAAAAGGTGGACCGACATCATATTGAACCCTATGGGTTAGGAATGGGATGGCACTTCAAGTTCATATGTAAGTTAAGGCAGGTGGCCAAATACTTTTGGCAATATAGTGTATTTTGAGTTTTCTTTGTAAGTCAATATTTTTTATTTACTATATATAGTAAAGCTACAAAGTTGAACATTTTCCCTTTTGAAGGCAGGATAAGTTTTTCTCCTACAAATGTTAATTTAATCTCTAATAAAGCTGACCAAGTCAATTTTCCGATTTACAGTCTTATATTTATTTTACAGTGTGATTTTTTGATGCATAGAAATACAATTTCCTCATGGTCACAATTAGGGAAAGGGAGACATCCTGCTACGTCTGGCTCCTTGCAAAATATCTGTCCTTTCCTTCTCCCCAAGGACTGATATACTTTTCCAGAGGGGGGGTTTGGTTGTCCTTGTTCCTGTTGACTTTGGTTTCCGTGGTAAAAGCTCTTCTGATGGCTTATCTAGATGATTATTGCCACTTGCAAATACCCCTTCTGGATCGTCTTCCTGCAGATGGCCTTTTGTAGCCACAATATGAATTTTGGTGCACAATTTGTCCTGGCATCAAGCGTGGGGTACAGTCTGCTCTGAGGCGGTCGTTGCTGGTGATATGATTGTCTTCACCATTATGACCATGACAGCTAACTTCATCTTTGGTTTTCAGAGGAAATGGGACAACTTGACTGAACTTGTATGTTATGACCTGCCTGTACTCACACTATTGTATTTACCAGTTTACCCCTTTTCATTGCCACTTGTATTGATCTTTAGTTTACCTTTAAGTAGACAGAGATCACTTTGCATCTGCACCCTGATACACACATGTTTTCCAGCATTGACTAATACATATTAAAGTGGTCTATTGTGATTTGTCTTCTACATTTAAAGGCCTACTGAGATGCGATTTTCGCGCGGATTTTCTATTCTGTGTCATACTTGATCATTTCGCGATGTTGCCATATTTTTGATGAAATAATTTAGTAGAGAACATCGACGATAAAGTTCGCAACGTTTGGTCGCTGATAAAAAAGCCTTGCCTGTACCGGAAGTAGCAGACGAGTAGCGTGACGTCACAGGTTGTGGAGCTCCTCACATCTGCACATTGTTTACAATCATGGCCACCAGCAGCGAGAGCGATTCGGACCGAGAAAGCGACGATTTCCCCATTAATTTGAGCGAGGATGAAAGATTTGTGGATGAGGAAAGTGAGAGTGAAGGACTAGAGGGCAGTGGGAGCGATTCAGATAGGGAAGATGCTGTGAGAGGCGGGTGGGACCTGATATTCAGCTGGGAATGACTAAAACAGTAAATAAACACAAGACATATATATACTCTATTAGCCACAACACAACCAGGCTTATATTTAATATGCCACAAATTAATCCCGCATAACAAACACCTCCCCCCTCCCGTCCATATAACCCGCCAATACAACTCAAACACCTGCACAACACACTCAATCCCACAGCCCAAGGTACCGTTCACCTCCCCAAAGTTCATACAGCACATATATTTCCCCAAAGTCCCCAAAGTTACGTACGTGACATGCACATAGCGGCACGCACGTACGGGCAAGCGATCAAATGTTTGGAAGCCGCAGCTGCATGCGTACTCACGGCACCGTGTCTGCGTATCCAACTCATAGTCCTCCTGGTAAGAGTCTCTGTTGTCCCAGTTCTCCACAGGCCAATGGTAAAGCTTGACGGTCATCTTTCGGGAATGTAAACAATGAAACACCGGCTGTGTTATCCGGCAAAACAGTCAGGGGGTGCATTCTACGGCGGGGGTGCGTTATCCGGCACAACACCTGCCGCAATACACCGCTTCCCACCTACAGCTTTCTTCTTTGCTGTCTTCATTGTTCATTGAACAAATTGCAAAAGATTCACCAACACAGATGTCCAGAAAACTGTGGAAATTTGCAATGAAAACAGACGACTTAATAGCTGGCCACCATGCTGTCCCAAAATGTCCTCCACAATCCGTGACGTCACGCGCTGACGTCATCATACTGAGACGTTTTCAGCAGGATATTTCGCGCAAAATTTAAAATTGCACTTTAGTAAGCTAACCCGGCCATATTGGCATGTGTTGCAATGTTAAGATTTCATCATTGATATATAAACTATCAGACTGCGTGGTCGGTAGTAGTGGGTTTCAGTAGGCCTTTAAAGCACTTCCTTGTGGGCTACATAACATCTAATAGTGTTTTTTTGGTCACACTTTTGTTTAACAGATCAAGCCACTTTCTGACTGTCTCTTCAGGATGCGCTGTTTTGTGGGCAGTCTTATTGCGGGCCTCTACTGTGTCTGACAGTGTCGTCTTCCCGTCAGCCATGTTGTAGTTTTTATCACTTCCATATCGAGTTTACTGACGGATGTGAGTTTGAACATTGTTTTAGAAATGCATGTGCATGTACCAGCAAGTCTGCCCCACAACAAGAGGATAAAAACAAAATAAGGAACTTAGCGACTATTGTACAACTTCGGACTATGTAGCAGACTCACTCAAAGCTCTTTGGGTAAACTTTGACCATGTATGGAGATAGCCGCTGACGTCACATGTGGGAAAGCGTCACAAGTTGTGGCAAGTCGAAAGCTCCTTATTTGGAACAAGTTTAGAAGAAGGCAACATTGTTTAATAATTATCTCCGCCATGCCTCCATGGTTTGATTTCAAATGTTCAGGACTTGTGGGGATCCCAAAGAGACAAAACCTGGTACGAACAGGTAAGAAAAATTGGTTTTACATAATAGGTATCCTTTAAATCAATTTGCCGTTTTCCCATCTGGTGAACACCATATCTTCCCTGCAGGCTCTTCCTCATCTAAGAGACCGGCATTTTGACAGTTTCCTCTCTAATGAATCTTTCTTTGAAATTAATATATACAGTCATTACAGAAATATTCCGTATATTTTTGTTCGTAATTTAAATCTGTTTGGTGGGATTGTTTCACAATTTGATTGTTGCCAGGGGAAAAGTGCTCGAAGGCAGGCGTAAAGCTGCTGCAGGAAAATGGAAAAACAGGAAGTGAAAAAACACAAAATAATAGCCGAGACAGGAGCTAAAACTACACCAAGAAAATTTCAATGAAACTCAAAATAAGGCACGGCGTGGTGTGACAAGCCGTGACACGTGCCTTACTGTTTTTGATATTTTTTGTAGTAAAAAGTTTTCAGCATGAGGACAACTGACATTATTAATTATTATCAAGATCCAACTTTCCTCAGAGGAAAAGACACTGGGGTGTTTTTATGGTGCGTTCAAGTACCACTGAACAGAGAGGACAGACACAACGCCCGCCAGAACTGATACATGATTAGAATACATATTATGTATTATATCCGCTCGGGATGGTTTCCTGCTGACCCACTATGGACTGGACTCTCACTATTATGTTGGATCCACTATGGACTGGACTCTCACAATATTATGTCAGACCCACTCGACATCCATTGCATTCGGTCTCCCCAAGAGGGGGGGGGTTAACCACATATGCGGTCCTCTCCAAGGTTTCTCATAGTCATTCACATCGACGTCCCACTGGGGTGAGTTTTTCCTTGCCCTTATGTGGGCTCTGTACCGAGGATGTCGTTGTGGCTTATGCAACCCTTTGAGACACTTGTGATTTAGGGCTATATAAATAAACAGTGATTGATTGATTGATATTTGTTACGCATTTTTCATCTTAATAAATCTTAAAGAGCTACTGTACAAACACATTTTTACAGTACAACAATAAAAGATTAGCTATTAAAACAGATAAAATACTAAGACTAAAACACTTCAGTGAAACATAACAAACATAAGAAATGCAAAACAGTGGCTTTTCTAACAGTGTGTCTATTTATTTAAGTAATGTTTAAAAAGCGTTTTGAGCACATTCCACAATGTTAACCGTGATAATTTTGGTCACAATAACTGTGATATGAAATTCACATATCGTTACATCCTTATTCTGTATTGTTACACACATCATTACAATATGTCTTCTACCCCTGGAAGATAGAGAAGACTTATGGACACAATTTACCTTTGCAAGGTAGACAACAAGACACGTTGAAAACCCTGTGGTTTAATTTTATTTCAAGTCGCCTGGACTACTGCAATGCACTTTATGCTGGCATTAGCCAAAAAGCTCTCTCCTGGTTGCAGTTAGTCCAGAACGCGGCAGCACGACTTTTAACAGGGGCGAGGAAACGCGAGCATATAACCCCAATTCTTGAGACTTTGCACTGGCTCCCTGTTCATTTTAGAATTTATTTTAAAATTTTGCTGTTTGGTTTTAAAGCTTTGCATGGACTGACATCTCATTATATCTCGGAAACTGCAAGACCGCTTACTCTACTTTTGTTGTACGCATAGGTGAGCTTACCCGCCAATCCAGAATAAAACTAGTTTGTTTCTTCATGTGACAATTTTAGTAATGTATTATTCAACATTTAAAACAATTGTAGCATTTCAGCTAAACACTCAATAAGGTTGAGTGTGAATTGTACTTCTTGAAATGTTCATGGAGTGCAGGTCTTGTGAATTTAGTTTTTAAGATGCTCTGCAATCTTTTTTTTATTTCTATTTTGTCCTGTCTAACTACTCGGGCAAATTATATTGTTGACGTACAGTAGATGCCCATAGTTGCTGTACAGATTTAATTTACAAAAGAGAAATGTGGGATACTTCTCTTGTTTCCTTATTTGTATTCAACTTTATTAAATGGATTTATATTATTATTTGGCGCAGCCGGACCGGAGCAGGAGGGGATAGAAAGACAAAAAAAAGGAAGACAGAGGGGGAAATTTGTAAACCTTATATTTCGTTTCAGCATCCTTTGTTCTTACTTTTATGAAGTCTCTATAAAGTTTGTTTTTCTTTTTACAAGCATTCTGTAGTCCCTTTATAATCCAAGGCTTTTTATTGTAGCTGTCTCTTTGTTTCCAAACATTCGGACGATGCTTTTCATACAATAATAAATATATATTAAGAACAGCCTCATATGCAGCATTTGCCTCTCCCACATGCACCTCATTCCAGCCTGCTTCAAATAAGGCCTTCCTAAACTTATTGATTGCTTCTTCAGTCATTTTCCTTACATACCTATAGGTTTTCTCCTCCCTCTTTCTGAGACTTAGCAATATGCAGGCATGTTTACACGTTTGTACTTGCAACGCTTACGGTTTAATTATGTCCCTGCTCAAACTTTGCTTTTACTACCTCTGGCATGAATACAACGCAATAAATGGCACTCATGTTTTAGCCTGCACACAATGTCAGCGAAAAAAATATCAAAAGGCTATTTTGCTGCACAGAGAGGTTCTCATATTATCAATCAATCAATCAATCAATCAACGTTTATTTGTATAGCCCTTAATCACAAATGTCTCAAAGGGCTGCACAAGCCACAACGACATCCTCGGCTCAGATCCCACATCAGGGCAAGAAAAAACTCAACCCAATGGGCACAATGAGAAACCTCGGCGGGGACCGAAGATGTGGGAACCCCCCGGGCGACCGGTGCAATGGTCTCAGTCCATGGTGGGGCCACCGATGGATCATCTTGAATGGAGACAAGTCAGCAGCTCAGAGACGTCCCCAACTGATGCACAGAGGAGTGGTCCACCCTGGGTCCCGACTTTGAACAGCCAGAGCTTTATCTGTGGGATCTGAACCGAGGATGTCGTTGTGGCTTGTGCAGCCCTTTGAGACACTTGTGATTTAGGGCTATATAAATAAACATTGATTGATTGATTGATCTGTGGTCACCTGATGACGTCTCCATGCAGGGCAGAGCAAAAAACAAAAGAGGCGGCAGATCAACTGGTCTAAAAGGGGGGTCTATTTAAAGGCTAGAGTACACAAATGAGTTTTAAGATGGGACTTAAATGCTTCTACTGAAGTAGCATCTTTAACTGTTACCGCAGACTTTTTTTGGGCTCTGGGAATCACTAATAAGTCGGAGTTCTGAAAACGCAGATTTCTTGCTGGGACATATGGTACAATACAAACAATTGTTTTCTTTGTTGAAAACTAGACCAAGTATATTATGACATTTTTTTTACACTTACATGTTGTGATTAATAGTATCCTATCTTCATTTGTCGTTATTTATACTTTCTAGATACGTGATGTGATAATGATCATCAGTCAAATCGGTGTAATTGAGTCTGGCAGAGTTTTAAAATGCTCTCATTGGTGTAAATTTTGTATCTATGAGAAGATAACATTAATAATACAGAAATCAAATTGCAGGATGTTATTAATGTAATTTACTCATTTTCCTCAACTGATGAACTAACATCATGTGGTTTATTCGGTACATATGTAGCATTATTCACAACAAAACTTGTGATTTTGGACTAATTTTTAATAATCAATTATTAAATATTATTTCAGAATATTATAGTGCAGCGAGAAAATGTGTCCCCTGTTATAAGTACAACACAAAATGTACTGATTATCAAAAGCATTTATTTGGGTAGAAATGTCACATTACTAACAACATCCATGATAATCAACGCAACACATTTTTTATCATTACTATCCCTAATAAGCAGCATAAGAACGTAGTGTCCAAACATGGAAGTGGTGTCTCTGTCTTGCACCAGGAGATACAAAGAATTGCTATTGCGACATCCAGTAGACACATTTAGAACAGCAGTTTCTTTCATCCAAAAATGTTTAGCTCATTTTTATAGAACTCATCTTGCGGGCCGGTTAATACCTGTACGCGGGCCTGTACGTTTGACATCCCTGGTGTAAAGGCACCGATAAGGCTTACAAGCCTATTACCGGTACATCACAATTTCCACTTGTTGACACAAAATGCAGATTCTGGAGGTCCAAAATCAAAGAATAATATTACAGGCAAATCCTGGAAAGGGAAGCAGGGGAGTGGTTAGAAGGAGTTGAATCCAATGTGTGCGTGAGTACAATGCTCGCCAAAAATGATTTTACTGTTCTGTTGTTGCTTGCTACAAATATAATAAAACGTAGTCGTTCTTCAAGGCTTTCTCTCTGGCACTCATCGAGGGTGGACGCTCCTCTTCCCTCATACTTGCCAACCTTGAGACCTCCAATTTCGGGAGGTGGGGGTGGGAGTGGGTGCGGGGGGTGTGGTTGGGGGCATGGTTAAGAGGGGAGGAGTATATTTACAGCTTGAATTCACCAAGTCAAGTATTTCATATATATATATATATATATATATATATATATATATATATATATATATATATATATATATATATATATATATATATATATATATATATCCCCCCGGGACCCCGAAGGGAATAAGCGGTAGAAAATGGATGGATATATATATATATATATATATATATATATATATAAGAAATACTTGACTTTCAGTGAATTCTAGCTATAAATATATATTTATTTTGTTATATATATATATATATATATATATATATATATATATATATATAAATAAAATAAATACTTGAATTTCAGTGTGCATTTATTTACACATATACACACACATAACGCTCATCTACTCATTTTTGAGTTAAGAATTGAATTGTCCATCCTTGTTCTATGCTCTGTCACTATTTTTCTAACCATGCTGAACACCCTCTCTGATGATGCATTGCTGTGTGGCACGCACAAAAGTGCTTTCATCAAATGCACTAGATGGCAGTATTGTCCTGTTTAAGAGTGTCACAACATTGCTGTTTACGGCAGACGAACTGCTGTACGGTAGACGAAAACGTGACTGCTGTTGTTGTGTGTTGTTACCGCGCTGGGAGGACGTTAATGAAACTGCCTAACGATAAACCCACATAAGAAACCAAGAACTCGTCCTCGATCATTCTACAGTTATAATGATTGGGCAGGCACGTTGTTTATATTGTGGGAGGGGGCGTGGCCTCCAGCTCCGCCTGAATTTCGGGAGATTTTCGGGAGAAAATTTGTCCCGGGAGGTTTTCGGGAGAGGCGCTGAATTTCGGGAGTCTCCCGGAAAATCCGGGAGGGTTGGGAAGTATGTCTTCCCTCTCCCTTAATTTCTCTTGCTTGCTTTTTTTGTTTTGTCTTAACTTTCTTGTTGCCTCTTTTTGCACTGCTCTCCATTCTAAACAATCGAACTAATTAACTTCTCTCTCAACAAAATTGACAAGATCTTGGGTTTGGGGGAACCTGCCTGTCTTGACGGAGCGGTTGTTGCTGGACACACGACGGACTCTTGGGAGTACAAGGAGTGCCGCGTGCGTGGCGACAACACATGCAAATAAGCTACATAGTTGTGTTATTGTTTGTGCTCTGGCACCATCTTTTACACGGTTGCTGCATTGCCCTTCTGTTTAGATTAGAGCTTTCAACCGCAAATACAATCACCGATCAATTCTTCATTATTCACTCCAAGCAACATTTGTAAGTTTTACAATATAACTAAAACAATTCTTACTCACTAAACTGTCCCATGTGTGATGCTTGTAGGAGTCTTTTCATACATATTTTCACATGCTATCGTAATGTAATGAAGCTAGCATCGTTAGCATTAGCTAATATGCTAACATATTTACGAGCATTGGCGTTGCTAGGCCTATTTTAGGGGGGCTCAAGCCCCCCTAAAATATTCTTAAGCCCCCCTAAATAATTTGGTGTTAAAAAAAATATAATAATAATAATTTTTAAAAGTGGCCCGGATATGAGTTTAAATAAATAATAATATAACCTGTCATTATTAACTCAGTTTCCCCTCACTTCATAGCGTAAGGTAGAGAGCCCCTTTAGTGCGTCAGTATCCAATCCATTCCACTTGTTCATATAGAAAATGCCGACATCACTCAAAATCCAGTCCGCATTTTCTCTGCGACCTTGCTTGCGGTCCTTGGACTTGTTCATATAGAAAATGCCCACATCACTCAAAATCCAGTCCGCATTTTCTCTGCGACCTTGCTTGCGGTCCTGCAGGTGTACGAAGCACATTAGCACACAGCACTGCAGAACAAGAACGTGAATGGATGCAAAATGGACATAAGAAACTTTTTCAAGAAAGTAAGTACACTGCTTGTAGTAAAATGTATTAGCTCCACTTTACACCAGGTCTGTGTTTGACAAAAAGTTACATTCCCACTCTAAAACAATGCTGCTACTTAGTTAGCTAGTTAGCCTGAAATGCATCATGAAGGTCCTGGTTATTTATAAAGTTAAATGTGCACTCTTTTTTACCATTTGCTTTCTTTGGGGTTACTTCCTGCTGGAGCATCAGCTGTGTTTCTCACTTTACACATGGAGGAGAACAGGAGCTGAGCTCATTCACGTATAACTATCATCAGTAGATAATAATAATAATCACTCCACAACCCCTATTGACCTGTAGGAGTCAGGGCAGAGGAGCACATAAAGTGAGAGAGGAGAGGCCTCTACTAGAAAGGTGAGTAGGAGAATAATGATACATATAAATAAATATTAAAACAATTTTTTTTTCAAATGGCTTATCGATAAGCCATTTGTTTTATTTATTTCTGGGTAGATCATGTTGACTATTGGTCCTCCTAATTGTCAATCATTCTGGTGATGTTACGTAAGGACATATATATATATATATATATATATATATATATATATATATATATATATATATATATATATATATATATATATATATATATATATATATATATATATATATATATATATATATATAAAATTTATTTATATAATAGATTGTATTTGTAATCTACTTTACATTTGATTCCAAATCTCAAAGTGCTACAATATATATATATATATATATATATATATATATATATATATATATATATATATATATATATATATATATATATATATATATATATATATATATGTCTTAATAAGGTTATCCAAAAAATAGTGCTCGATACCGTAGTAGAGCGCAATATATGTATGTGTGGGGAAAAAAATCACAAGACTACTTCATCTCTACAGGCCTGTTTCATGAGGGGTTCCCTCAATCATCAGGAGATTTTAAAGGGAGCATTCACATACCATGGTTTATATAGGGCACAGAGTGGGTAGGTACAGGCTGGCGTAGGGGCGTGGTGATTGGCTCATGTGTTACCTAGGAGGTGTTTCCGTCTGTGGCGGCATGCTGATACAATTTCGCTGCGCTTGTTGAGGGATGACAGGTCTACGCCAGCCTGTACCTACCCACTCTGTGCCCTATATAAACCATGGTATGTGAATGCTCCCATTAAAATCTCCTGATGATTGAGGGAACCCCTCATGAAACAGGCATGTAGAGATGAAGTAGTCTTGTGATTTTCTTTCCCACACATACATATATATATATATATATATATATATATATATATATATGTCCTTATGTAACATCACCAGAATGATTGACAATTAGGAGGACCAATAGTCTTGTATACCTTTAAGTCTTTCATATATATATATATATAAATATATATATATATATATATATATATATATATATATATATATATATATATATATATATATATATATATATATATATATATATATATATATATATATATATATGTGTATATATGTATATATATATATATATATATATATATATATATATATATATATATATATATATATATATACATATATATATATATATATATATATATATATATATATATATATATATATATATATATATATATATATATATATATATATATATATATATATATATATATATATATATTTATATATATATATATATATATATATATATATATATATAAGAAAAACCCAGACACCATCTTTGTAGTCATTTTTCTCCTGCGTGGACTTCCGTCTTCCTTTACAATGAGTGAAGCTGCACGAAAGCTTGTGTCTGCAATTGTAAATAATTTAGTTTTTAAGTTTTGTGTTTCTTGTAGAATCCATTTAAAGTAATATACATTAGCCTATTGTTAAAATAATGAAAAAAACATCATTAAATATATTTGTTTGATTGTATTGTTACATTAATAGCTGTTGTATTTTTATAGGATGGCTTGTTAAACATTTCATAGGATTTTCAGAGGGAAGAAAAACCAAGACATTTAATATAAAATGTAAAATGAATAAATACATAAAAAGAAAAAAAATGGTTAAAAGCCATCGTCCCGGAGAGCATTTAATTTCGTCCCGTGCATTTTTTTTTACCGTCCCCGGGACGACGGGACTGCGTTAATCTCAAGCCCTGGAAATTACATTTTATTGTTTGCATTATTTGTTTCAGCATTGAGATTTGAAGATGATCCCTCAGCTCTTTGACAGCTTTGGCTCTTTTTCAGATCAGCAGATCTATATTTACAGTATATTTAAACGTTTCTCATTTCCAGTGTTGGGTTAGTTACTGAAAAACAGTAACTAGTTACAGTTACTAGTTACTTTATTTCAAAAGTAACTCAGTTACTAACTCAGTTACTTACACCAAAAAGTAATGCGTTACTGTGAAAAGTAACTATTTAGTTACTTCTTCTACTTTTTTTTTTTAAAGCTCCCATTAATGCCCTTTTAGCCTTCATTTTAGTACTGTTATTGCACTGGAGAATAATACAATCTGTTGATCAACTTGACATACATTTGCATCACTGAACTCTGCTAAGCAATGTGCTCTACATACAACACACAAAGACAAAGATATGTTTCAAAAGGCCAATTTATTTCAGGCCAGAACAAATTGACAAAACTATTTTAAATAGCTGCAACATAACATACATAAGTAACAAACAGGATAATAACACTAACACTAACACTAACACTAACCACGTTAAACCCAGATTCCGAACTAATAAAGGTCTTAACTCATTCTCTTTCTATGCCACTTCAATATGGAATGCACTCCCAACAGGTGTTAAAGAAAGGGCATCTCTATCCTCCTTCAAAACCGCACTAAAAGAACATCTCCAGGCAACTACAACCCTAAACTAACACCCTCCCTTCCACATAATACCTCTTCGGATTGTAAATAATCAAATGTAGACACTTTTTCTTATACTTTCTGATCTCTCTCTCTGTGTCCACTACTTGCTGTACATATCCTACCAAGTCAGTCCTACACTGTTTCAATGTCCATTTCTCTGATGATGCAATTGTTGATGACTGAAGTGTTGATACCAACCAAACCTAACCCCCCCCCCTCCATATCCCACACCCCGGATTGTAAATAATGTAAATAATTCAATGTATATACCCTGATGATTATCTTGTGTGATGACTGTATTATGATGTTAGTATATATTTGATAGTATATATCTGTATCTGGACCCCGACTTAAACAAGTTAAAAAACTTATTTGGGTGTTACCATTTAGTGGTCAATTGTACGGAATATGTACTGTACTGTGCAATCTACTAATAAAAGTTTCAATCAATCAATCAATCAATCAACAACATAGCTGTAAAGCTGGCTTCACCTAAGGAAGGCACACGTGACATATACACAGAGCCTAACCAGGCAGATTTGAATTGTTGTTTTGGGCAGTAGACGGGATCTTTGATCCAAGACACAACTTACATTTAACTAAAATGTTCTTTTCTTTGTGCTCGACAAAAGAAAAGAAGTGAGAATATCTCATACTTGCCAACCCTCCCAAATTTCACTGCCTCTCCCTGGGACAACCATTCTCCAAATTTCTGCCGATTTCCAGCCGGACTTAAGGCACGCCCCCTCCCGGTCTGTACGGATCTGAGTGGGGACAGCCTGTCGTCACGTCCGCTTGGCCAACCAAAAAGTAACCACAGAACACTATACCGTATAGTGTTCTGTGGTTACTTTTTTGTTGGCCAACGGTTGTATTGCGCACCCCCCTTCCCCCCACCCTCTCCTCCCCTCCCCTCCCCTCCCCTTCCCACACTCAGACACACAGTCACACGCACACACAGAGAGCGCAGAGGAAGAATCAGAAGCACGTCTCTGCTTCGCTGGAATAAAACACACTCAGATCCTCAGTTTCTAGCCGATACTACATAAAAAGTAACGTAAAATAACGCAGTAACGCATCATGTAGTAACGGTAACTGAGTTATTGAATATAAAAAAATAACGCGTTAGATTACTAGTTACCGCCGAAACTAACGGCGTTACAGTAACGCGTTACTTTGTAACGCGTTAGTCCCAACACTGCTCATTTCTATTCAGACTTCCATATATATTTAATTTCCTTAACGACTTGCCATAATATATATATATAAATATATTATATATAAGCCAAATTATCCCGATCCAGATATTACTTTAATTCAAATAATTAAGTAATATTTCCAGGGCTTGAATTTACAACCATTTTAGTCACATATGTGCCCAAAATGTAATCTGTGCAACTTCAAAATATTTGGGAACAAACAATTACTGTATTGTGAGCGAAAGTGGTGGCATTAGCCTCTATGTTATTAATTTACAACATAGAGGCTAATGCCACCACTTTCGCTCACTGTATTGTGAGCGAAAGTGGTGGCATTCGCCTCTATGTTATTAATTTACAACATAGAGGCTAATGCCATGACTTTCATTGTGTTTCAGTGTATCTTGAAGGATCATGCAAGTCATTGCTTCTTGTTGATGCTGTAAACAAAATGTCACTGTGCAAACCCATGTTTGTTGTTGTACTGAACACAGATTGAAAATAAACTGACTGAAATAATAATAATAACAATGAATAATTTCTAAGTCTTTGTTAGCCGTTTGTGAGGTTTTGTGCTCGTGCGCTACGTTCGCTCACATCCTGTGCATCTCCTGGGGGCTAAGCCCCCCCTGTCCTTAAAAGCTAGTGACGCCCCTGTTTACGAGTGTCTTTGTTAGTATTATTAACTTACAATTGCATTCTTTTTTGGAATGTTTCAGTTTCCCAATGTCACCAAAACGTCACCGTGGAGGTATTGAGTCTGTTCAGCTGATTGGAGAGCTGGCTTCCGCAGCTAGTGGGTGAACTTCTGTTTTGTTTTGTTACAGACACCGTTTAGAAACAATTAGGGTATGTAAATAAATATTTACAAAATCTTTATGTGTAAATAACTAATTTTACAACGCAAACATCTGCAGCTTGTAGTCCGGTGTGGCTAATATAAGGAAATGTTTGTTTTTTTAAAGATTTAATGGGTCCGTTAAATGGTCCAGAAAATACGATAACTGAATGACACAAAAACATGCATTACAACACAAAGTGTTTTGTACATCAATTCACAATACTGCCAATTGCAAGGTCTACTGTCGCAGTATCTGAAACAAAGATGCACTCGCATATTTGCCTCCCAAGACAAAGACAAAACCACCACTCACACATCTGTCACGTCAGGTAGAAAACTGATTTGATCTGCCAACAACTTACAATCACATGCAGCCACTGTCTGCTGTTGTTGAAGGAGGGTTCGGCAATATTTCCGACGGTGCTGCCCAACTGCTCTCGGATAGTCCCTCTCCTGTGGATTTTCATTTTTTGTTCATTATATTGTTACATTTTTTATATATACATTTTTATTTATATAATTTTTCCTCATTTATATATTAATTGTTTTAATGATATGTATATGTGTGTGTATGTGTGTCTGTGTATGTATATAAATATATAAATATATATACAGTATATATATATATGTATATATATATATATATGTGTGTGTATGTGTAAATGTATGTATACATACAGTATGTATACAATGATATACAGTATTTATTTGTATGTGTGTATTTATTTATACATATGGGTGTATATATGCATGTATGTTTGTGTGTAGATATATATATATATATATATATATATATATATATATATATATATATATATATATATATATATATATATATATACACATATATGCATGTGTATATATGTGTATGAGTTTATGTATGGATAGATGTATGTGTGTATGTATGGGTGTACTGTGTGTATGCATATGTACAGTATGTGTATGTATATGTATATATGTATACAAACCCCGTTTCCATATGAGTTGGGAAATCGTGTTAGATGTAAATATAAACGGAATACAATGATTTGCAAATCCTTTTCAACCCATATTCAATTGAATGCACTACAAAGACAAGATATTTGATGTTCAAACTCATAAACTTTATTTTTTTTTGCAAATAATAATTAACTTAGAATTTCATGGCTGCAACACGTGCCAAAGTAGTTGGGAAAGGGCATGTTCACCACTGTGTTACATGGCCTTTCCTTTTAACAACACTCAGTAAACGTTTGGGAACTGAGGAGACACATTTGTTAAGCTTCTCAGGTGGAATTCTTACCCATTCTTGCTTGATGGACAGCTTAAGTTGTTCAACAGTCCGTTGTGGTATTTTAGGCTTCATAATGCGCCACACATTTTCAATGGGAGACAGGTCTGGACTACAGGCAGGCCAGTCTAGTACCCGCACTCTTTTACTATGAAGCCACGTTGATGTAACACGTGGCTTGGCATTGTCTTGCTGAAATAAGCAGGGGCGTCCATGGTAACGTTGCTTGGATGGCAACATATGTTGCTCCAAAACCTGTATGTACCTTTCAGCATTAATGGCGCCTTCACAGATGTGTAAGTTACCCATGTCTTGGGCACTAATACACCCTAATACTCTTTTCCTCTTTGGTCCGGCGGACACGATGTCCACAGTTTCCAAAAACAATTTGAAATGTGGACTCGTCAGACCACATTGGCTGTTTTAAACCTGTGTGTGTTTTTGTCCTTTTGGCAGGAAGCAGTTAAGATTGGCGCCAGCCCCTCTGCAGCTCTCGTCTCTGCTCCTTTGCTGCTCTGCTCATTTCCGCTTCTCGTCATCACCGACCCGCCTGTCAGCACGTCAGCTGTTTCCTGTCTCCTGCAGGCCAATGCTGTCTCCTGAAGGCCAATGCTGTCTCCTGCAGGCCAATGCGGTCTCCTGCAGGCCAATGCTGTGGTCTTGTCTGTTAGTTCTTGTTTCGCCTGGTTTGACCATTTTCTGATAGTCAGAGGGTGACAGGTTGACAGCCCTGTATAGGGTTCACTTAATCACCTCACCGTCGGAAATTTATTAGGAGTGCGTATGCACAAAAACCTGGCATACCCACTTATTCACGGCAAAGTTGAGATGTATCAAGAGTGAAGTGAACGCAGAATCAATCAATCAATCAATCAATGTTTATTTATATAGCCCTAAATCACAAGTGTCTCAAAGGGCTGCACAAGCCACAACGACATCCTCGCTACAAAGCCCACATAAGGGCAAGGAAAAACTCACCCCAGTGGGACGTCGATGTGAATGACTATGAGAAACCTTGGAGAGGACCGCATATGTGGGTAACCCCCCCCCCCCTCTAGGGGAGACCGAAAGCAATGGATGTCGAGTGGGTCTGACATAATATTGTGAGAGTCCAGTCCATAGTGGATCCAACATAATAGTAAGAGTCCAGTCCATAGTGGGGCCAGCAGGACACCATCCCGAGCGGAGACGGGTCAGCAGCGCAGAGATGTTCCCAGCCAATGCACAGGCGAGCGGTTCACCCCGGGTCCCGACTCTGGACAGCCAGCACTTCATCCATGGCCACCGGACCTGTGCCTCCCCCCTCCACAAGGAAAAGGGGAGCAGAGGAGAAAAGAAAAGAAACGGCAGATCAACTGGTCTAACAGGGGGGCTATTTAAAGGCTAGAGTATACAAATGAGTTTTAAGATGGGACTTAAATGCTTCTACTGAGGTAGCATCTCTAATTGTTACCAGGAGGGCATTCCATAGTACTGGAGCCCGAATAGAAAACGCTCTATAGCCCGCAGACTTTTTTTGGGCTCTGGGAATCACTAATAAGCCGGAGTTCTTTGAACGCAGATTTCTTGCCGGGACATATGGTACAATGCAATCGACAAGATAGGACGGAGCTAGACCGTGTAGTATTTTATACGTAAGTAGTAAAACCTTAAAGTCACATCTTAAGTGCACAGGAATCCAGTGCAGGTGAGCCAGTATAGGCGTAATATGATCAAACTTTCTTGTTCTTGTCAAAAGTCTAGCAGCCGCATTTTGTACCAACTGTAATCTTTTAATGCTAGACATAGGGAGACCCGAAAATAATACGTTACAGTAGTCGAGACGAGACGTAACGAACGCATGAATAATGATCTCAGCGTCGCTAGTGGATAAAATAGAACGAATTTTAGCGATATTACGGAGATGAAAGAAGGCCGTTTTAGTAACACTCTTAATGTGTGACTCAAAGGAGAGAGTTGGGTCGAAAATAATACCCAGATTCTTTACTGATTCGCCTTGTGTAATTGTTTGGTTGTCAAATGTTAAGGTGGTATTATTAAATAAATGTCGGTGTTTAGCAGGACCGATAATCAGCATTTCCGTTTTCTTGGCGTTGAGTTGCAAGAAGTTAGCGGACATCCATTGTTTAATTTCATTAAGACACGCCTCCAGCTGACTACAATCCGGCGTGTTGGTCAGCTTTAGGGGCATGTAGAGTTGGGTGTCATCAGCATAACAATGAAAACTAACACCGTATTTGCGTATGATGTCGCCTAGCGGCAGCATGTACATACTAAAGAGTGCAGGGCCAAGAACCGAACCCTGAGGAACTCCGCACGTTACCTTAACATAGTCCGAGATCACATTATTATGGGAGACGCATTGCATCCTGTCAGTAAGATAAGAGTTAAACCACGACAAAGCTAAGTCTGACATACCAATACGTGTTTTGATACGCTCTAATAAAATATTATGATCGACGGTATCGAAAGCAGCGCTAAGATCAAGAAGCAGCAACATAGATGACGCATCAGAATCCATCGTTAGCAGTAGATCATTAGTCATTTTTGCGAGGGCTGTCTCCGTAGAGTGATTTGCCCTGAAACCGGATTGAAAAGGTTCACAGAGATTGTTAGACACTAAGTGTTCATTTAGCTGTTGTGCGACAATTTTTTCGAGGATTTTGGAAATAAAGGGAAGGTGGGACACCGGTCGGTAGTTTACCATGAGGTCAGGATCAAGGTTAGGTCTTTTGAGCAGAGGATGAATAACCGCTTTCTTGAATGCTAGGGGAACAGTGCCAGAGGAAAGTGATAAGTTTATAATATTTAGCACTGATGGACCTAATAATACAAAAAGCTCCTTGATAAGTTTCCCAGGAAGTGGGTCAAGTAAACATGTTGTTTGTTTTATCCCACTTGCCGTAATAGTTCCTCTAATGTTATTTCATCAAAAAGAGAGAGACTATTTTGTATTGCAGTATCCGTCGTAGATACAGTTGTATCTGTGTTAATAGAACCCAGTTGTAGCTGGGATGCGTTGTCTTTAATCTTCTTTCTAATGAGTTCAATTTTCTTATTAAAGAAATTCATAAAGTCATCTGCCGAGTGGGTGGAGCTATTGGGAGGAGTCCCTTGTTGGGTTAGCGATGCTACTGTACTAAACAAAAATTTAGGGTCGTTTTTGTTGAGGCGGATGAGATTTGAGTAATATTTAGCTTTAGCTAAGGTAAGCATGCGTTTATACGATATTAAACTATCACTCCATGCTTGATGGAAAACCTCAAGCTTGGTCGCGCGCCATTTGCGTTCCAACTTTCTACATGATAATTTATGAGCTCTGGTTTCTTCTGTAAACCATGGGGTGCGCCTTTTAGGGGCCCTTTTTTGTTTTAGCGGTGCTATACTATCAATGGTTTTGCGCAGGGCATTGTCAAAGTTGTTAGTTAGGTTATCAATAGAGCCGACATAATTTGGGAATGGTGCCATTACCGAAGGCAGTAGGTCAGCAAGAGTCATCGTTGTGGCAGCATTAATGTTGCGGCTGCTATAGCAGTTATTATTATTATTAGTTTGTTGACAATGAGTCAGAACTTCGAATTTTATAAGGTAATGATCGGACATTACTTTAGTATACGGGAGTACCATAACTTTGGAGGTGGTGACACCCCTGACCAGCACTAGATCTATCATATTACCGTTGCGATGCGTAGGTTCATTTATTATTTGTGTAAGACCACAGCTATCAATTATAGTCTGGAGCGCCACGCACTGAGGGTCCGATGGGGTATTCATATGGATATTAAAGTCCCCCATTATGATTATATTGTCTGCGTGCGTCACTAGATCAGCAACAAACTCTGAGAATTCATTGATAAAGTCCGAGTAGGGCCCTGGGGGGCGGTAGATAGCCATATCGAGAGGCAGCGGTGCGACAGACCTCATAGTAAGCACCTCAAACGATTTGTATTTATTATTTAGGTTAGGGGTAAGGTTAAAGTTTTCATTGTATATTAGTGCGACACCCCCACCCCTTTTAAGGGGACGGGCAATATGCGCATTCGTATAGTTAGGAGGAGATGCCTCATTTAGCGCAAAAAAATCGTCTGGTTTGAGCCAGGTTTCGCTAAGACCAATGACATTAAGATTGTTGTCTCTAATGACCTCATTAACTAATAACGTTTTGGGAGACAATGATCTTATGTTTAAAAAGCCCATATTATAAGTATTGGGCTGTTTTGACGAGATTTGTTTAAATTATCCGTAGTAGCAATATTAATAATGTTGCGTTTATTATACGTAGTGCACTTTAAATAGTTTCGACCATATCTAGGAATTGATACGACGGGAATTTTCAGATTGTTTGCTTGATGCTGCGATCGACTGAACGCATCATGATTTGCCACCTCAGTAGAATGCATATCTACCCCGGACACATTCACAACAGAAAAAACATTATGTGAGTTGTGTGTTATTCTAAGAAAATTGCTATGCGTACAGGAATTATCCAGCCTGGTGCTGGCTAGTTCTAGCTTAACTGACTCCTCACCCGGACTAGCAGGCTCTGTAATTGCCTGTGACCGGGCTTGCTCTAGTGTAGTTAGTCAAATGTGACTTAAACAGTAGTCTATGTTTTTACACAGGATGATGGCGCCTTCCTGGTTAGGGTGAAGGCCGTCTCTCATCAGCAAGCCTGGTTTGCCCCAGAAAGAGGGCCAATTATCAATAAACGTTAGTCCCTGTTGTCTACAGAAGCTAGCCAGCCACTTGTTAAGCGAGACTAATCTGCTATATCTCTCATCATTGCCTCTCGCAGGCAGGGGGCCAGAGACAATTACTCGATGCCTGGACATCTTTCTAGCGAGATCACAAGTCCTGGCTATGTTTCTCTTGGTAATCTCTGACTGTCTCATTCTAGTGTCATTGGAGCCAACGTGTACAACTATATTCGCATAACTAGTGGTGCGATGAGCCTGTCGTACGTGTTTACTAGGCCTGTTGCGAGTTAGCTCCCTAAGATTAGCCTCAATGTCAGGTGCTCTGGCCCCAGGGATGCACTTAATTGTGGCTGGTTTGCTAAGCTTTATGTTTCGGGTGATGGAGTCCCCTATGACTAAGGTGTGGTGCCCGGTAGACTGGGGTGTAGGACTAGCTAAAGAGCTAAATCTATTATGCGTCTCAACCGGTACACCGTAGCTTGTAGGCCGCTTAGGACTACTACAGGCTGGGCTAGTTAGCTCGCTACAGCTAACGCTAGCAGATGTGTCCGCAACATCTAAAGTTACGAGATTACTCTGCTCTAACTGGCGGACACGGCCCTCTAGCAGAGCCAGCCTCTCCGTGAGTAAGGTGCAAGACGCGCAGGAAGCCATACTCACGGTGTTTTCTGTCACCGAGTGAAGTTCCTGCTGTCTTCCGAGAAGTCCTGGTCACGGTGTGCAGGAGTAGATTCCTTCTGACCGGCGACGCTTTTCTCCGCGCTAGCTTCGTTAGCTTAGCATGCGGGAGGGGTGGAGAGACAGAGATCGGGTGATTTGCAAGTTAAATAGTACTACTAAATATGTTGAGAAAGTAATAAAGAAAGCTGCAGAACAATTAAAAGCACACAAATAGAACGATACTTAGCTTTTTCGAAACAGCGAGCAGTCTGCGAGCAGTCACGCACCTACTGCACTAAGAGTTGTGTGTGATATTTTAATGTGCAGTGCTTCTCGCTAACGCTGTCATCCAGTGTTGTGGATACTTTGGCGACACAGAGGTGATGCTGGGTAACTGTTTAAATTAAGAAATGTCATCAAACTGATTGATGTGCACATCAGAGACATCCATCCATCCATTTTCTACCGCTTGTCATATGATTAATTAACTCATCTTAGCTGTCCATCGATGTACGATGATGACGCTTGCTCCTCAGAGGGGAGAGATAAGGTATTACCAAAAAAGGGGGTTGGCGGGGGATTGATTTATGACCCCCTGAGGCAGTGCAGGTGGCCCCCACATGGTCTCCAAGGTCAGCTCTAGAAGAGGGCGGGGTCAGCTGAGGGTCATACTCATAGGGTGTGGCTTACAACAAGAAGAAAACTATCAATATTCCTACAATGTAGTGACAGGCAATTAAAAACATTGTGTTGAATATTAAAAAAATATGTGGATTAAACATTAACGGTATTTACTTAGACTTAGACAAACTTTAATTATTCCACAAGGGAAATCGTTCACAAGACAACTATCAAAAATCTTGTAATATGAAAAATAAACTAAATATATTTTCCTGAAAACCTTACAATGATAAAAAGTAGACATTTAAAGTTTAAAAAGTAGTATGCGAAGATCTAAAAAAAACCTTGGCATTTATAGCTTTAAACATTTAGCATCCCTATGAAAGTAATTGTTCATATTTTTTAACTGCAGGATGCAGCCTAAAACCTAAACTTAACCATACAATCAACAACATGACTTCAATATTAATTGTAATATTGTTTAAACAATTGTTGCATAATACATGTTAATGTTGGTAAAAAATTATTTAATCGGTTGGTGGTATTTAAAATCAAGATATATTTCAGAAACCACGCACGCACGCACGCACGCACGCACGCACGCGCACACACACACACACACACACACACACACACACACACACACACACACACACACACACACACACACACACACACACACACACACACACACACACACACACACACACACACACACACACACACACACACACACACACACACACACACACACACACACACACACACACACACACACACACACACACACACACACACACACACACACACACACACACACACACACACACACACACACACACACACACACACACACACACACACACACACACACACACACACACACACACACACACACACACACACACACACACACACACACACACACACACACACACACACACACACACACACACACAAATGATCATTATATATTTAATTGTGCCTCAAAAGACTGATTCATACAGGGGTACAGTTGTTTAAAGGTGCTTTAATTTTATTATGAAACACATTTTGGTCATAAAATGCTAATTAGGAAAAAAAGTGCACATCTATTTGTCGTTAGTTCGTTTCACTCTGAAGATCAAAAATAATACTGCATGGATTCTCACATCGATTCTAAAATCTAAAAAAAAAATATGGTTAGCAGAATAAAGAAGTATTTTGCGGTTCAATTACAGGAAACAACAATGGTGGCGGTAGTAATCTGAAACATTGAAGGTTTCCTTCGTGGTTCGTTTCCTAGCAGTTTGTGTCTACCAGCTGCATGAAATGCATCCATGGGCGGCTCCACACACTGAATGTGCACACGTAGGGCTGTGGAAACAACATGCAAAATATAAATAAAAGATATGTTTTCTTTCCCTATTCACATGGCACACTATGACACATCACTTCCTCTTTTTAACTAATTTCTCACAGAAATAACAAACAATGTCAGACACAATTTATGAAAGGTAAAAACAAGTTAAAGGGGTCATATCATGATCGCTTTCCTCATTTAAAACACTTACTGTGGTCTACAAAAAATATAATTGTGTTTCTTTGGTCAACATTTTGCATGGATTTAAAAAAATTTTTTTTTGTACAGACAATCTTCAAACCGCTCTTTGTTTGTCTCTTCAGGATGCGCCGTTTTTTGTGAGCGGTCTTATTTACATGCCTCTACTCCGACTGTGTCTTCCCCCCGTCAGCCATGTTGTAGTTTTGCGAGTCTACTGACAGATATAAGTTAGAACTGTATTCTACAATGTATTAGAAAGAGCAACAGCTGAGGCTGCATGTGCATGTCGAGCGGAGGAGCATGTTGAGTGTGCCAGTTTGCACACACTCAGAACGCACAAGAAGAAATGGCGTACAGAGGAAGAAAGGCAAAAGACAGCAATTCTACTGGTTAATAAAAAGGGGGTGTGAAGTGCAGTTGTGTGCCGTCAGGGCCAGCAAGGCCTTCTCTGCTGTCCTAACATAACCAGAAATCATTATCATGATTAAAGATGAAAGTATTCTTTATTTTACTTTCCCTAAATATCTAAAAGTATTCATATTCTCTTCATGTCATATTATGCTCCTTCCAGCGCTGTTGTTTTTAGGTTATAAAGTTTTTATCCAATCAGAATTCAGCTAGCTTATGTTGCCATGCTGTACCAAATCTGCCTGGGGACTTCAGAATCAACAATGCGGGCGTCCATGCACTGTCATTGAATGGACACAAACATTTGACAGACAGTTGCGATAGCCAATCAGATCACAATTTGTTATCAGTAAGGCCTTCTAGCTGGCCTAAGGAATATATATTGTGACGTTATGAGCTCCATTACCCAGCATGCCACAGTAGTGAAGAGCATGAGCAGTAGCCCTGTTTAGGTTGTTGAATGCAGCGGGATGTTTTTGATGAGCACGCTGTGGAGTAAACTTTAAGAACTCAGCCAACACGCCTCGTCTGCATCTTTTATGATTAGACAAGACAACACATATATTTGCAAGGCCATTTTCAAGAAGGATATTTAAAGAGAAACTACATCTTTTGAGACGATGTCGGCCAAGCTCGAATGGGTGCTACAAATTGTAAGTTCAAATATTTAATTTCTTTATTTTTTCACGTTTAGTATGTTTTTTGCAATTTTAATTTTAACAATACCATATAGGATATGTTATAATTGCTGACTAGGTCCATCCAGACCCACAGTTTTTTCCCCTCGGCCATCAGGCACATGAACAATAATAAGATCTGATAGCTCAGGCACAGCTCATTTTATTACCTATTCTGTGTTATGTGTTTTATGTTGCACCAAGAAAAATTCCTAGTTTGTGAACCCATTTTCAAACAACGGCAATAAAAACTATTCTGATTCTGATGCGGGTTTATTGATTTTTAAATATGCCAGAAAATAACCTGTTTTGTACACTGTTGGTGGTGGTTCGATGCCCAGTAGTGCGTATATGTGTTTCTGTAGAGTATTTCTCCAGCAATGGTCATGTGGTGATATAAATGACGGTATTTTGAGAGGTAATCATTGAAGTTGGACATCACTTAAGGCCTAGGTGGGAAACGCACGGCCTGCCACTGGTGACGCTTTATACACGGGAGCGCCACGTTGCAAGCAGTGCTTTAAAACATGCTCTGCCAAAGGTGGCGATTGTTTGCGTCAAACTTAGGTAAACATTAAAGAACATTAATCCAGACCTGCAGAAATTTAAAGGTAATATAGTTAACTCGCTTCTATGCTTTGCTTGATGCCAAATAATAGCAGAGTCAAAACCATCCACTTGACGCAAACTAATGCAAGTCAAATGACATTATTTTGTAACAAATTGCAACAATTTTTGAATTGTTGTTTTTGTGGTTAGTGTCCGCCCTGAAATCGGTAGGTCGTGAGTTCAAACCCCGGCCGAGTCATACCAAAGACTATAAAAATGGGACCCATTACCTCCCTGCTTGGCACTCAGCATCAAGGGTTGGAATTTAAAGTTTAAAAAGTACCAATGATTGTCACACACACACTAGGTGTGGTGAAATGTGTCCTCTGCATTTGACCCATCCCCTTGTTCACCCTTGTTCACCCCCTGGGAGGTGAGGCGAGCAGTGGGCAGCAGCGGTGCCGCGCCCGGGAATCATTTTTGGTGATTTAACCCTCAATTCCAACCCTTGATGCTGAGTGCCTAACAGGGAGGTAATGGATCCCATTTTTATAGTCTTTGGTATGAATTGGGGGTTAAATCACCCAAATGATTCCCGAGCGCGGCCACCGCTGCTGCTCACTGCTCCCCTCACCTCCCAGGGGGTGGAACAAGGGGATGGGTCAAATGCAGAGGTTAATTTCACCACACCTAGTGTGTGTGAGACTATCAGTGGTACTTATAAAATATAGTTATACAAAAAAAGCCAACATTTGACAATCCATCCACAGGCAAAATTCAACAAAGCGTGTCATAATCCATAATACACATAAAAATAATCAAAACAATTATCAAGAATCTCACCTTAGCCATTTCTGGGTCTTGGAAGACTTCGCATTGTTCCTGTGCGCCACCCTTCCTGCAAGAGGTTCTCGCCATTCTCACAGTAATTTTGTACTTCATGCCACTGACTACCTGCAACAAGACCATTTAAGATGTGCCATTTTAAAAAAACAACAAGGTTTTATGTACAGAAAACCAGTCGTAGCTGCAACGTAAATTATACGAACACCAGTTGTTCAAATGCTGTTGTATTTACACAACTAATGACGAGCTATTGACCGAATCCTTGCCCGAGGTCTGAGGTCACTGACCTGCTGTTGGACCTTCACCACTTCGGTCTTTTGTCTGAGGTACAGATCGTTCGAGGCCTTGTTGTGTTCGACGATGGCGTAGTTTAGGGCGTTTTGCACATGCTCGTCGTTGACATCCCCATCTGTGAAGCCTCCGACGAAACTGGCAAAACCCACGGCGCAAACTGCCCCAAAGACGAGGAAAGCGATCTTCCAAAACATGGCGAAACTAGCTGGTTCCCCGAACTCTTAACAGCAACTACAAGCTTGGCTTTGGGTTACTATATAAAAGAGCTGCGTCACGGGATGTGATTGGCTCTGGTTTCGACCAATCCGCGTCGTGTTGACGAACTTTATTTCCGGTCAGTGGTGTGTGGGCGGTAGTGATGGGATCGGCAGTTCTTTTGACTGTACTGAATCACTAGAATCAGTTCCTTAAATTGATTCGTTCCAAAAATTCGTTCACCGAATCACCGAATCACTTCTGCAGCAGCAGTTCTGTGGGCAGGTCGGCGAATCATGAGTCAGTCAGTAACAGCTTCCCCAGCGGCAGATCTCGGTGTGTGTCAGTTCGCGAACGACACAAGCCCTCAGCACCCAATGAACGACACGCACAGTGACTGAACGAGAGCCTCAATGTGACGTCCTCCTACGCGACACAGTCAGTTCTCTGTGTCAGTAGGTTCGCGAGTCCTGTTGTTAAATATGTTTTATTGCACTGAAATGAAAATAAGAAATAAATAAACGTGGAAAATAAAAAAAATAGTTATATCCTACTAAAATGCTTGCAATCAACAGTTAAATAAATAGGCCTCGTTTGTTTAGTGCAAAAACAAATATTAAATTAAGAAACCCTTAACAAATGCCAACATAAAAACTAAATGTTCTGTAGCAAAGAAAATGTAAACTTAAATATGCAAACAAAAAGAAAATAAATACCTTCAAAATAAAACAAATAAATTAAGAGCCAGAAATGCCAACATAAAAACTAAATGTTCTGTAGCCTACGTTTAAAAATATAACAAAGAAAATATTCACTTAAATGTGCAAACAAAAAGAAAATAAATAGGCTACCTTAAATAAAACAACAAATATTAAACCAAGTGCCAGAAAAGCCAACATTAAAACTAAAATTTCTGTAGCTTACATTTAAAAATATAAAAATGGAAATATCAACTTAAATATGCAATAAAAAAGAAAAGAAATAGCTTAAATAATATAAAAATCAAGATAAATAATAGCCTATGTATATGTACATACATTAGTTATTATTTTTATTTTAAATATTCTCAAACAGCCTCCCCTTCGCGTCGCTGCTGCTCAGCCTTGCCCTGCACTGAGTTTCTTTCTGTCTCCTCTACTCTCATAACTTTATGTGTTGAGATAATGGGGACGGGGCGCGTGTGTGTGTGTTTGTTTTCATGTGGCTTGAGTCAACATTAGCCGTTAGCTTGGAGAATGAATGGAGAACGGATGCCAATGGCATGAAACATATCCCCGCGACGGGAGGAGAATCACTCGCGGCATTGGGGCAAGCAGAGCAGAGAGCGAGAGCGTTGTCGTTCACTGAGTGATTCATGTCGTTAATCCGCGGTCAACGAATCGTTCGCTCAGTCCCTCCCCCCGCCCCCATGATGAGTAGCTGGCTGCGTCGTTCGCCGACGTCGAGGGTTCAGTGAGTCACAGAATGCGCCAGTACCACTCATACCGGCATGGTCGCGGCGGAGCTCAACTGAACCGAGAAAGGAACGAATCAGTTCATGAAGTGATTCGGTTCAGTACGTTCACTCAAAAGATTTGTTCGTTCGAACGAATCGTTCGCGAACGACACAACATTAGTCAGTGGTCTGTGGGCGGGAGTTAGTTCTGATGTCGACGTTTGAGGAGTTCGACTAGGCTTTGGTACATTTTGAACGGATTCCATTAGCTACCAAGCTAAAATATATTATTTTGTCTTCCAGAAGAGACGTTTTCTCCATTTTGTAACCTGTTCTCTGCAATTACACGTGGGCGTTCACCTTTGGAACACAATGCAGCGAGTGCAGTTTTTGAAGTAAGTAAACTTTGAGCCGCAGCTAGGAACGTCACGACAATTAAAAACAGTGTTAGGCTTAACCCTCGTGTGGTGTTCGGGTGTATGGCAGAGGTGGGACCAAGTCATTGCTTTGCAAGTCACAAGTAAGTCTCAAGTCTTTGCCCTCAAGTCTCGAGTCAAGTCCCGAGTCAAGACAGGCAAGTCCGAGTCAAGTCCAAAGTCAACACTGGAAAGTCTCAAGTCAAGTCCCAAGTCCTGCATTTTGAGTTTCGAGTCATTTCAAGTCGTTTTAACCACAGACTAATGTATTTACACAGATTGTGTATGCTTTTAAAACGCTGTATTTATTAATTAAAACAAGTGCATTTGAAATTGCAGGGAAAAAGATAGTGGTGACATTGCACTTCAAAATAGCACTATTAACCAGTCATTTTAAACATGTAACTCATTCCTTTACAGAATAAACACATTTGAAAAAACAAGTGCAACTGTACTTATTTGCACAAAAGTGTTAACATTGTATTTCCATGACATATTGCATTGTAACTAGTATCCACAGCAGTTTCTGTCCTGTTCTTACCTTATCTCATTGATCTCATCTCATACTGTATGTGTGTTGATGTGTGCGTACACATGAAAAACATAACAAATATATGAACATAACAATGAACAGAGTTGTTCTTTTTAGATGTCATGACCCTATGCAATATGTACACATATTCTTAACATAGTATACATTTTAACTGACCTTTATTTGACTATGTTTGTCTTTTTGTAGGTGGCTAAATTATGCGGTGCTGCTGACCGCCGTCTAACGTTACGTTACTGTGTGTGATACATTGACTAACGTTACGTTACTGTGTGTGATATATTGACTAACGTTACGTTACTGTGTGTGATACATTGACTAACGTTATGTTACTGTGTGTGATACATTGACTAACGTAGCGTTATGTGTACCGTATTTTCCGCACCATAAGGCGCCCTGGGTTAAAAGCCGCGCCTTCAATGAACGGCATATTTCAAAACTTTGTCCACCTATAAGCCGCCCGGTGTTGTAAGCCGCATCTAACTGCGCTAAAGGAATGTCAAAAAAACAGTCAGATAGGTCAGTCAAACTTTAATAATATATTAAAAACCAGCGTTCTAACAACTCTGTTCACTCCCAAAATGTACGCAAATGTGCAATCACAAACATAGTAAAATTCAAAATAGTGCAGAGCAATAGCAACATAATGTTGCTCGAACGTTAATGTCGCAACACACAAAATAAACATAACGCTCACTTTCTGAAGTTATTCTTCATTCATAAATCCCTCGAATTGTTCTCCTTCGTTGTCCGAATTCAAAAGTTGGGCGAATGTGGGATCCAAAATGTCGTCTGGCGCTGTCTCCCTGCCTCCCTGTCTTGGTGAACGTCACGTGTGTTCGCCTTCTGTCATCCACTGTTCCCACGCAGTTAGCAGTCTAGCTTCGAATGCCCTGTTGACACCAATATCTAGCGGCTGGAGGTCTTTTGTCAATCCACCCGGAATGACAGCGAGTATTGAATTAAGCGCGTAAGCGTGTCTCTTAATGTGATGTTATGAGCTAGCAAATATAACAAGTACACTACCCAGCATGCAACGATAGTGACGAGCATGCGCGGTAGCCCTGAGAAGCGTTGTTGTATGTGCTGGCAGTTAGAATGTGGTTATGAGCACGCTGTGAGTAAACGTTGAGAACTCAGTTAACACGCCTCGTCTGCATTATTTATAATTAGACAGACAACACACTTAATAGGAGCCATTTTGGGGTCTTTACATAAACACACAAATGGAAATGAAACGTCACATATCACAGCATGCACCGCGCGCTTCTTCTACGGGGAAAAAAGATGGCGGCTGTTTACCGAAGTTGCGAGACCGAAACTTTATGAAAATGAATCTTAATATTTATCCATATATAAAGCGCACCGGGTTATAAGGCGCACTGTCAGCTTTTGAGAAAATTTGTGGTTTTTAGGTGCGCCTTATAGTGCGGAAAATACGGTAGGTACCTCATGCAACCCTGCTTAAAAAAATCACTTGACAAAAAGTATGAATAAGGTAGCGAACTGCAGTGGACGCAACAGATTGTCGTGTTTGCAATGACGTTATAACCATAGACATCTTATAAGTAGACGCAGCATTGGTTGCTGTGACGTAAGCAATTTGGCCGTCATCTTGAAGTGGTGATGAGGAGCCGGCGAGCAGCCTAAACTGACAGTTGACAGGTAGAAAACAAAGATGCCGGGCTGGTGTTCAGCGTTTTCCTGCTCAAATGAGCGGACTGTTGAAAATAGGAATCAGGGGATTACTTTTCACAAGTAAGATTTAACATTAACGTACTATTGGTTGTATTTTATGAAAATAATATTACCACAGAGTTGAGAAGGAGCAAAGATCTTCAATATTTGTATGTGAAAATCACAAAGAAATCTTCTGGGGGAGGATGACGCCCCTACAGGGGTTTGTTTTACAAACTTTCAGCCCCACCTAAAACAAAATTCACCAGCCGCCACTGATTATGATGCATTCTCATTTTAGGCAAAGTATAAGACAATACTTTCTTAACAGTATAATTGTAACCAGGAATACGTCTTCAAGTAACAATATTCAAATACTAACATTGTTGGGTAAAACAGAATTTGGTTTTATTCTGAATCCGGTGAAACAGATTGGTGGTTTTAGCTGATATAAAGATTTTCAGGTGTTTATATATGTTTAAGTATTTGGCAGATGCTTTTACCCAAAGCGACTTACATAAAAAATACATATAAAACAATCACTGCAAATATTATCATTTAAGGGAAGAATGTAATAGAAAATAGCAATACAAAGTGTCAAGACAATAAACTCTGCTGCTGAAGCAACAGAGATACAGTCTATAGGTCCCTAAGATATATAGATATCTAATGTATTCATACATTGTTTATGTAGGATATACGCATGTATATATAACCTAATCATATTGTTTCTTCAACTTAAAAATATTTTACCGTTTTTTCCCCCCTTCTCTGGGATTATATTCCCAGTTTTGATCTCGGACGTCTGGTCACTTATAGCGTATAAGAATATTATATTACTGTTAAGCAAACTATGAATAATAAAACATGCCAAAACATGTGTCTGTTATCATAGCTACACGTATGACAAAAAGGGGGTGAAAATCAGTGGTATTCAGTGAGGTAAGATTAATTAAATGCGCTGACAGTTCATTGCTCCTGCCAAATGAATTGCACTGAGTGGAGCAGATCACCACTCCAAGATGGCGGCCACGCGTCTCGTCTGCGCCAGTAGGCAGTAGCGCTCCATGCTGCGTCTACTTATAAGATGTCTATGGTTATAACGTTAGCAGTGAGTTTGCAGCCTCACTGATTTAACTACACAGCAAATACAAGTCACGTTACTTAGCCAATAAACGTTATCTTACATTCAAAACTTACCCTTCTTTGTGCAACTTCAAATGTCGAACGAAGTTAAAAGTTGTTGCGTCTCCGTCTGTAATATTCGAACTGCGTGATTTGCATACGGCAATTCGTTTTTTGTTGACCACGTCGTAGTTTTTATACATATATATATATATATATATATATATGTATATATATATGTATATGTATATATATGTATATGTATATATATATATGTATATGTATATATATATATATATATATATATATATGTATATATATATATGTATATATGTATGTGTGTATATATATATATATATATGTATGTATGTATGTATGTATGTATGTATGTATGTGTGTGTGTGTATATATATATATATATATATATATGTATATATATATATGTGTATATATATATATATTAAATGTGTGTAATAGAAATGTGTAGGGGGGTGTATGGTGTGTGGTCATTAAATATGTATTCTGATATATGTTCTTCACAGAAAATGAGCCAAATATATATATATATATATATATATATATATATATATATATATATATATATATATATATATATATATATATATATTATGGCTGCAACTAACAATTAATTTGATAATCGATTAATCTGTCGATTATTACTTCGATTAATCGATTAATAATCGGATATAAGAGACAAACTACATTTCTATCCTTTCCAGTATTTTATTGAAAACAACCAGCATAATGGCACCATGTTCTGGACATTGGGGGTGCAGCATACACCAATAATAACACAGAAATGTAACTCATCAAAACTGGATCAGATATTGTACATGTTTCTGTTGTGAATAATAAAGGATTAATTTTAGGCTGCCTCTGAATAATAGCATGAAATATTCCAGCACCTTCATAACGTTTAGTTATTGTAAAGCGTCACTCAAATCTAAATATATTTATCTAGCTTTATCGGGCCCGGCTACATTGATCCATTATGAAACCAACCTGAGATATTTCTGTCCGTTACGTTTACTTTGAAATTGGTAACCGTGCATTTTCTCTCCCAAAACGGAGTCAAATGTGCCAGAGACACATTATCAACCCCGCATTGCAACGAAGGCATAACGTTAACGTTACTCACAAAAAAGCTGAACTCATGAATGTCTGTTGCCACTATGGACTTAAAAAGTTACGTAGTGTGAGTTCTTCCCTTCATCCATGGTTCCAACATGTTTCCTCTTCAAGTGCTCCTGAAGCAATGTTGTACTTCTGTGCCATTTTGCAGGAAACGGTCTTCTTTGAAGTCTTTAAAGGGGAACATTATCACAATTTCAGAAGGGTTAAAACCATTAAAAATCAGTTCCCAGTGGCTTATTTTATTTTTCGAAGTTTTTTTCAAAATTTTACCCATCACGCAATATCACTAAAAAAAGCTTCAAAGTGCCTGATTTTAACCATCGTTATATACACCCGTCCATTTTCCTGTGACGTCACACAGTGATGCCAATACAAACAAACATGGCGGATAGAACAGCAAATTATAGCGACATTAGCTCGGATTTAAACTCGGATTTCAGCGGCTTAAGCGATTCAACAGATTACGCATGTATTGAAACGGATGGTTGTAGTGTGGAGGCAGGTAGCGAAAACGAAATTGAAGAAGAAACTGAAGCTATTGAGCTATATTGGTTTGAACCGTATGCAAGCGAAAACGACGAAAACGACACGACAGCAAGCGACACGGGAGAAAGTGAGGACGAATTCGGCGATCGCCTTCTAACCAACGATTGGTATGTGTTCGTTTGGCATTAAAGGAAACTAACAACTATGAACTAGGTTTACAGCATATGAAATACATTTGGCAACAACATGCACTTTGAGAGTGCAGACAGCCCATTTCAGGCGCGCTAAGAACATATATTTTTCCACGATTTCAGCACTCAGGTTAACCATACCTGAATAGACACAAAATACTGCATTACACAAGACTACCCGAATGCACTCGAATGATTGAAAAAAAAAAAATGTTTTTAAGCTAAATTATTGGTAAACACAGTTTATGTATAATAATTTACGTAAAACCGCGAGTAATGAATAAAGTTTTCATCAATTAATATATTCTGTAGACATACCCTCATCCGCTCTCTTTTCCTGAAAGCTGATCTGTACAGTTTTGGAGTTGATATCTGCAGGCCAGGGAAGCTAGGGTCTTTATCGTTGGAAATGCATCTGCTTTGAATCTCGCAGGATATCCACACATTCTTGCCATCTCTGTCGTAGCATAGCTTTCGTCGGTAAAGTGTGCGGAACAAACGACTGACGATTTCGTCGGCATTCCCCACACCCTCGTATTTTGAACAAATTTCGTCCAATTTCTTGCCACTTTCGCATCTTTGGGCCACTGGTGCAACTTGAATCCGTCCCTGTTTGTGTTGTTACACACCGACGAAAGTGAGAAAATAGCGGATTGATTCCCGATGTGATGTCACGTTGTGAATAATGGAAAGGCGTTTAATTAGCCAAAATTCACCCATTTAGAGTTCGGAAATCGGTTAAAAAAATATATGGTCTTTTTTCTGCAACATCAAGGTATATATTGACGCTTACATAGGTTTGGTGATAATGTTCCCCTTTAAAGTAAAGTGTTCCCACACTTTTGACAACTTAGGTCGTACACTTTTCTCCATTGAAGCAATAACCTCAAGATGTTTTTCCGCTGAACTATCGGTACTGTTTTACTGCGCCATTTTTCGAATGTTCCAGCAAAGGACACGGCGTCGTCACGTGAGCTGCACATGACACATTATTGGGTAGCTTACCTCCACCTCATGAGACATAGCCTCAGCGCCGCCCTGGCGCTGTTTTGTACTGTTTTTGTACTTATTTCGATTACTGTTTCTCAGCTGTTTGTAAATGTTGCAGTTCATAAATAAAGGTTTATTAAAAAAAGAAAAACCCAAAAAACAACAACTCTGCGCATAGCATAGTTCCAACAAATCGAAGACTGAATTAATCGGCAACTATTTTTATAATCGATTTTTTTTATTTATTATTATTATTTTTTTTAATAATCGATTTTAATCGATTTAATCGATTAGTTGTTGCAGCCCTAATATATATATATATATATATATATATATATATATATATATATATATATATATATAGTGTTATTAATAATACCATTAACATTAGGGCAGCATGGTGGGACAGGGGTTAATGCGTGTGCCTCACAATAAGAAGGTCCTGTGTGGAGTTTGCATGTCCTCCCCGTGACTGCGTGGGTTCCCTCCGGTCACTCTGGCTTCCTCCCACTTTCAAAAACATGGACCCGGCTATATGCTGACACTAAATTGTCCCTAGTGTGTGAATGTGAGTGTGAATGTTTGTCTGTGTTGGCCCTGCAATGAGGTGGCGACTTGTCCAGGGTGTACACCGCCTTCCGCCCGAGTGCAGCTGGGATAAGCTCCAGCACGCCCTGCGACCCCATAAGGGACAAGCAGTAGAAAATGGGTGGATGGAGGGAAAATTAACATAAAAAAAAAAATTGTTTATCACAATCCGCTTTAACACAATACATTTGGTAGACTGTGCTCTCTTTGTTCAATATCGTTTCAAGTGTTGCTTATTGTAAAAAGTATCACAGGCTACACTTTATTCTGCCCTCCTTGGATGTTGCAATTTAGTTTGCCAAATATGTAAACAGTCTTTTGAGAGAGATTTAAAATAAATAACTTCAGGTGTTTTGTTGATATTCTTCACAATTAAGTCACCTTAAAACTAACCACACTAAAGAACGTACATTATATATACACATGAAGTGCACATACATATAGGAATCACGCTAGATTAATAATATAATTTGTAATAAACTGAAAAAAGCAATACAATTATGCAGGATGAAAGTTTAGCGCTAATGCCGCTAGGTTAATGCTAACGTACAATGGACTAGCTCATAGACCAGCCAACTCAAATTAGCATTGCCAATCATGTGATTTACAATCTCCAATTAACCTCACGTACATATTTTTGGAATGTGGGAAACCGCGCACGGGGACAAATGCCCACTCCACACGCGGCGTAAAATTAAACGTTATTGTCGGTAATAATGTCAAAAGACTTAGGGTAATGCATTAATTAGCACAAAATACCTTTCTCTTCAATTGTCTCTACTTTTACCCGGTGTCATCTATTGCACTTTTTTTTTGATAATGCAATGAGGAACGTTTTTATGATATTTGAGCTGTTTTCAAACTTATTCTAGCCAATAGTACGTAAATAATAGACTATATATGGTATATCCATTCATACAATATATCAAGTCAATCAATTGCGCCACGATCGTTTACATGTAGGGGAAACCCTGTAGATAGCCCGTCCCCTGGCCCAATTCTTATAACCCAATGTGGCCCTCAAGACCTCTGAATTAGTCATTCAAATTCATTCATTGTTCCTTTTGTCCTGCAGAGACTCCTTCACTGGTTTGGATGCATTTCAAAAGCAGATTGTAATTGGGACAGGTGTGGCTACAGGCGTTGTGCTGGTGTACATTCTGCATAGAAGACGCCAGAAAGTCCAAACTATTCCTCTTGGAGAAGGATGGTGGGGAGCAGGAGATAAGCCACGGTCAGAGGATGACAGTATCTATTCCTTCGAGGTGCAAACCTCAGATGATGAAATCAAGGTTTGTTTATGAGACACATACACATTATGGTATAGAAAAAGCTTGACCTGACTAGATATAAATATGTGCAATAATGTAAAAAAACATGCCTTATTCAACAGGACCTCCATGAACGCATTGACAAAACCCGCTATGCTGACCCTCTGGAAAATTCCACTTTTCAGTATGGGTTCAATTCGACATACCTCAAGAGTGTGGCTTCCTACTGGAGGCATGAGTTTGATTGGAAAAAACAAGTGGCAATGCTTAACAAGTATCCACACTTCAAAACCAAAATAGAAGGTACCTCAAAAAGGAGCAATAGGCACCAACATTGGAAAAAACAATATTGTTGCTATAGTATAATTTTCTTTTCTAGTGTGCTCTCAATACTATGGGTTTATGTATCCTCAAATGTTCTCTTCTCTCTATAGGAATAGACGTGCATTTCATCCATGTGCGTCCTACCAAACACAAGAACCTAAAGGTGGTTCCACTCATGCTTGTCCACGGCTGGCCAGGCTCCTTCTTTGAATTCTACAAGGTCTTGCCACTTCTCACAGAGAACCACAATGGTCTCACCTTTGAGGTCATATGTCCATCTATACCTGGCTATGGTTTCTCTGAAGCCCCTCATAAACAAGGTATTGGTCCATAACAGAAAAAAACAGGGTATGTATTCAAACAGTGCTTTGGTGTGATTCCATTATAGGGGCTCTTTGCAACATTTACACGGATGCCTAGAGGGCGCTAACTTTCCAATGTATTTTAAGCGTTATATCACGCCCTATTACAGCTTCTACAACATCATTTGATTGATTGATTGAGACTTTTATTAGGAGGTTGCACAGTGAAGTACATATTCCGTACAATTGACCACTAAATGGTAACACCTGAATAAGTTTTTCAACTTGTTTAAGTCGGGGTCCACTTAAATTGATTCATGATACAGATATATACTATCATCATAATACAGTCATCACAGAAGATAATCATCAGGGTATATACATTGAATTATTTACATTATTTACAATCCGGGATGTGGAGGGGGGGTTAGGTTTGGTTGTTATTTCACTTCAGTCATCAACAATTGAGAACAGAGAAATGGACATTGAAACAGTGTAGGTCTGACTTTGTAGGATATGTACAGCAAGTAGTGGACATAGAGAGAAAGAGAGAGATCAGAAGGCATAAGAAAAAGTATCTACATCTGATTATTTACATTTGATTATTAATACGGGGAGGGTGTTAGTTTAGGGTTGAAGTTGCCTGGAGGTGTACTTTTATTGCGGTTTTGAAGGAGGATAGGGATGCCCTTTCTTTTACAACTGTTGGGAGCGCATTCCACATTGATGTGGCATGGAAAGAGAATGAGTTAAGACCCTTGTTAGATCGGAATCTGGGTTTAACGTGGTTAGTGGAGCTCCCCCTGGTGTTGTGGTTATGGCGGTCATTTACGTTAAGGAAGTAGTTTGACATGTACTTCGGTATCAGGGAGGTGTAGCGGATTTTATAGACTAGGCTCAGTGCAAGTTGTTTTACTCTGTCCTCCACCCTGAGCCAGCCCACTTTGAAAAAGTGGGTAGGAGTGAGGTGTGATCTGGGGTGGAGGTCTAGAGGTAATCTGACTAGCTTGTTCTGGGATGTTTGGAGTTTAGATTTGAGGGATTTGGAGGTGCTAGGGTACCAGGAGGTGCATGCGTAATCGAAAAAGGGTTGAACGAGAGTTCCCGCTAGAATCCTCATGGTGCTTTTGTTGACCAGAGAGGAGATTCTATAGAGAAATTTAGTTCGTTGGTTGACCTTTTTGATTACCTTGGTTGCCATTTTATCACAGGAAATATTAGCCTCTAGAATGGAACCTAGGTAGGTGACCTCATCTTTCCTGGTGATAACAATGTCACCCACTTTTATAGTGAAGTCATTGACTTTTCTAATGACGTAATTAGTTGCGTACGTAACATGTACACGCGCATTAGCTTTGGGTGTTGTTAGCTAATAATATTGATTTGGATAGTTAGCTATCATTGAATGTGTATTCCATCATAACCACAACATGACTAGAAATAGTTTGTTGCTTCTCTTAGGCTGCTTTTGTAAGTGTGCACGTGTTCCCTGCACATACATGTTGGCAAGACAGTGTGAGTAAACACCAATCATCTTTTCCGGGCGTCAAAAAGTTTTATTACATAAATGTAGTAATTGTAAAAAATATAGGCCATTTTAAAATGAATGTGTTCTGTTAAACCACCAATGGTAACAGAAGCTTGCTGTTATATTTTTTGGTTTGAAAAATGTAACCGTAAGGAAGTTGTAAACAGCCCCTTGAATGTTCAGACACACTAAACTGCACAGTAAAGAACATATGCATAAAGCAGGCCTTTTAATTTCTTCTAGTCAGACAATATTCCAAAGTAATGTAGTTATTATTTTACCACGACATATTTCAAATGTCCTCTGCAGTATTCAGAAGGGCCACTTGATCACAGTGAGCTTTTCTTATAGGTGCGGCCAGCCAGGTAGACGTGTCATAACTACCTTTTATGCTTATTTACAGGGACATCTGAAAAACTTTGAATATTGTCCACAAGTAACTTGATATCAGAAGTTATTTCAACACCAGTCAATGTCTTTTTGTAGTTTGTGTCATGTTCAGATTTGAACACCAGAGTTCACTTACAATCAATGTGGGTCCTTTTGGCACACACCGGGTTTAAGATTATTGTGTTCACACTAGCTAGCCGTGCTAGCAGAGCAAACGCACCAGAAAGATTTTAGCCGAACCCAGCATGACAAGGGTGAACGCACCTTTTAAAAATCATGTCCTTCTTTCCAGGCTTTAACACTCTTGCTGCCGCCAGAATTTTCCTGAAGCTGATGGAGCGTTTAGGATTCTCCCAGTTTTATCTGCAGGGAGGAGACTGGGGTTCTCTCATCACCACCAACATGGCACAGATGAAACCTCAGTAAGAAACAGCACTTTTCAAACAATGTGTTGTCAACACGTTGGAATTTTCGCCACACAAGCTCCATTGTGACAGTATTGCATTGCAACAACTTATCCAAATGCTGAGACAGTGCTTGCAGTGTGCAAAAGACACAGATCCTGCAAATTCCTCAATGGAAACCTGCTGTGCTTGTCATTTCTGTAGCCTAATTTTTCAACTCGGTTTTTTTCAGATGTGTGAAAGGCCTCCACTTAAACATGTTTTCATCGAGTAGAGGGTTCAAAGTGATGTTGTCCATCCTGATTGGCTCTTATCTCCCATTCTTGGTGGGCCTGAGTCGCGAAGATGTCCGCCGCCTGTTTCCATTCTTTGAAAAGAATGTGTGGGAAATCTTGAGGGAAACAGGATACATGCACATTCAGGCTACTAAACCTGATACAGCAGGTAGGAACCATTTTAGTTGAATTCAACCCAAATGATCTGCAAAAATCCACCTTTAAAATCGGAGAACTCTTGGTGTTTGAACTGTTGTCTTGCTTTCTGTTACACAAGACTACTTTTTTAGCGTAATCAATCAGGAGCAAAGAAACAACTCTAGGGATGTGTCGAGCGATCGGTATCGACTGATTTTAGTGAAAAAGTATGTGACCAGCCATTGCAGATTTATGTGTCTCCATAGACAATGTGGAGCCGCTCCATTAACTTATTAAAAATCACCTGCACTACGGCAAATAAACTGCATTTTCTAGTTTCTTAAGTATCACTATCAAGTACCATTATCACTGCAGGACGATGCTAAACATGTTACACACCAAGAGCAAGCCAGGAGCAGGCATACTAATAGTCAAGCTAACTGCTAAGATAGCTTTGAGCAACACCAAGAAATACATGAAACCAAGTTACAGCAGAAAGTAGGAAGTTATTTACAGGAAGTACATTAATGAAAGTCTAGAGAGAGGATAATATGACAACTGTTGGTGTGTCAGCATTGTCCAAATCAGTACACGGCAAGTAAAAGGAGGGGGGATTGATCCTTGAATTGGTGGTGTCTATACCAAATGTAGTATCAGTATACAATTGATACAGGAGTAATTAGATGGACACTTTTATTTTCTCAATAATTGTGTTTTCGTTTTAGTTAATTCCTTGGATACGGTAGGATTTTGAGGGCTAAACACAAAGGATTTAAATGATTAATACTTACAACACCTTGCAAAAGTATTCACCCCATTTTCTTTTTACCTATGTTGTTGCTTTACAACCTGAAATTTACATGTTTTTTAATATACATTTTGTGTGATGGACTTGCTCAAAATAACCTAAGTTGGTGAAGTAAAATGAGAAGAATAAATAAATAAATAATTTAAGATAATAAAAAATTAAAATTGGCTTGAGCATATGTATTCACCCCCTTTACTATGATGCCCCTCAAAATGTTCTGGTGCTATCTGTTTCCTCCAGAAGTCACATACTTAGTTAGGGTTGGGTTATAAAGAAATATCCACATATTTGATGATCCCTCAAAGCAGTGTTTTTCAACCACTGTGCTGTGGCACACTAGTGTGCCATGAGATACAGTCTGGTGTGCCGTGGGAGATTATCTAATTTCACATATTTGGGTTAAAAAAATTTTTTGCAAACCAGTAATTATAGTCTGCAAATGATGTGTTGTTGAGTGTCGGTGCTGTCTAGACCTGGGCAGAGTAACCGTGTAATACTCTTCCATATCAGTAGGTGGCAGCCGGTAGCTAATTGCTTTGTAAATGCAGGTAAAAAGGTGTTTTAGGCTTAAACCAAAAATAAACAAAAGTTGAGTGCCCTTAAGAAAAGGCATTGAAGCTTAGGGAAGGCTATGCAGAACGAAACTAAAACTGAACTGGCTACAAAGTAAACAAAAACAGAATGCTGGACGACAGCAAAAACTTACTGTGGAGCAAAGACGGCGTCCACAATGTACATCCGAACATGACATGACAATCAACAATGTCCCCACAAAGAAGGATAAAAACAACCGAAATATTCTTGATTGCTAAAACAAAGTAGATGTGGGAAATATCGCTCAAAGGAAGACATGAAACTGCTACAGGAAAATACCAAAAAGAGAGAAAAAGCCACCAAAATAGGAGCACAAGACAATAACTAAAACACTACACACAGGAAAACAGCAACAAAGTCCAAATAAGTCAGGGTGTGATGTGACAGGTGGTGACAGTACACCTACCGGTACTTTGAGACAAGAGCTATAGTGATGCATGGTTGGTTATGGTTTAAAGTCATATCCAACAATTGCGACAATGACTTTTAACTGTCAACTGAGTTTATGATTTCTTCTGGTGGTGTGTCTCGGATTTTTTCAACGCAAAAAATGTGCCTTGGCTCAAAAAAGGTTGAAAAACACTGCCTTAAAGCACCCTCAAATCCATAATCTTCAAATGGAAAGAACATGAGACCACAACAAACTTGCCAAGACAGAGCCACCCACCAAAACTCAGCTTGCTAAGAGGCGGCTAACAATACAGCCTACGATCTATTACGCTTATAAAGCCCTCTTAAAAAACTCCAACAATGTTTTATATACGGTACATGCTGTAAGAATGTATGTAATGTACTAGTAACAGGCACATTCATGATAACATGTCATATTTACTACAGTTTGTCATTTAAAAAAATTATGGTTACTTTTTCCTGGGGGCTTTGATTTCAGAGCGCATAGCAACGACAGTGTTCATTGCTATGCACAACAAAAACATAGCGAGCACTTTTTGGGTTTTGCTACTGATAACGGCAAACTTTGTGAGAGCCTTGGAGAGTTATCATGTATCACTATTGCTAAGTGTCTCAAATAAAAACATACAACTGTGACTTACAATTTCCGCTCTCACCAGGATACCGACTGATGGGATGGTTTTATCGACCAGCCCTTGTGCTCTTCTTGAGCTGCTAAATTCAGAATAATGCTTACTCTTCAGATTAAAAAAAAAATGCTTCCTAGTGATGATGCAGTAGTTTTATGCTGCATTCCCTTTGTTGAGAGCCAAGTTGTAGTATCAAGTTGGTAGCGCTTGGATTTTCAAAGTTGCTACTATACACTTGAGATGTATGATTTATAACCTAGCATTAACTTGTCTTAACTCAAAGGCAATACAGCAGCATCAATTATGGCAGGTCATTACCAACATTACTAGCAGCTTCAGTTAGGAAAAAAAATGGGTTGAACTGTTAACTTTGGTGGCTTCCCAGTATTTAGTTGTGTCAAGGCAGATGTGAGAGGTGTAATAACGAGCATGACTGCTGTTGTTTTTCCCAGGCTGTGGGGTGAATGACTCTCCTGTAGGCTTGGCTGCCTACATTCTGGAGAAGTTCTCCACCTGCAGTGACATGGAATACAGAAACCTGGCGGACGGTGGGCTGGAAAGGTCTAAGACTACATTTAATGTTCTTTCATTTTAGGAAGGTTTATGATGTCTGTAGTAACTAAATGTGTGTATGTAGGAAATTTAGCCTGGATGACCTCCTGACAAACGTTATGATCTACTGGACCACAGGCTCCATTGTCTCATCCATGCGCTTCTACAAAGAGAACTTTAAGGGTTTTCTATATAAAAGAGTGGATTTAAGGTATGTCTACATCACCATGTTTTTTTAAATGTAATCATATGTTGAACAAACTGTTTCTCCCCAGGACGAAGATATTTGTTCCTACTGGACTGGCGGCCTTCCCTAAGGAGCTGATGCACTGCCCTAAGTCGTGGGCCCAAATCAGGTTTCCTAACATAGTCTCCTACACGTTCATGCCCCGTGGTGGTCACTTTGCTGCCTTTGAGGAGCCTCAGCTCTTCGCCACTGATCTCATCCAGTTTGTTAAAAAATTGGAGAAGCTTTGAATGAATGTACGTGTGTTTCATGAAAGGGTTCCTATGCACATTTGCTTACACTAAAAAGCATTTTTTTTTATAAATCAGTACATAGTTTGTATTTCCTTTAGTGGACCATGTGTGATTTTTTAATTTAAATGTTTTCATAAAATATTGGGTGGCTTTGTATCTAAGAAGGTGCACAATTTGGTGTTCATTCAAATTAGGTATGCTTGGTGTTAGTTTATAGATTACAGTAGTTGGTACTTTATTTTATTGCTGACTGATGAAAGTCCCAAATGTGCCCTGCACATATTTTTGTCTCCAAAATCACGTGTTACACTACTTTGCACTACTAATTGTACTCTGAACAGACAGAAATGTTAACACTTAATGCAGCCAAATAACAGCAATATTATGCCTTGACACATTCAATGCTTTAAACATGTAATGCACTATTATTAAAAGTATTTTTCTTATCAGCTGTCCTTGAAAGTTACTTTATTTCACAAAATGATACAGAACAAAACAGTACTTGAAAACTGAAACATGCTGACTGACATGTTTGTTTTGTCTGTATAGTAGGATACAATCCTACATCCTGCGTCACAGTTTGCTGCAATCTTCTTCTTGCATATATTCTCTCAACAAAAATAGCATATGAAGGTGGACAGAATGATAATTTGAACATTTGCTAGGCTTAAGCTCATTCGATGATTATTCTTATGTCCCCATCTACTGGTGCTGGAGGATATGTTAATTCACATGGATTAGATCAGGGGTGTCAAAGTCAAGGTCCGGATCCGGCCCGCGAATGAATTATCTATGGCCGGGATGATATTTGATTAGTATTAGAACCGGCCCGCAGGCCACAGCTGCCTGCTGCTGTTTTGCACGCTCCAATACTCCATCAGTGTTGGCGCTAGGAATTTTCAAAATAGGGTACCAGGGACCCCATTATCATAAAAATGGGGTCCCACTTTTATGTACCCTATTTAAATTCAAATGATAAGATTACAAATTAATACAGTAGACATATTTTAAAGAAATTGCAAGGTGGCCACATAAACTGTACATTGTTATTGTGAAAAAATGTGTTACTAAGTACCAAAAGCGGTATGTTATAGTTATTTTGGTATTGTAAAATTTTATTTGTAAAGTTTTTTTAATGTTTTATTTATATTGGAGGAGCTCAAAATTTTTTGAATATTGCAACTGACTGAGCAATGCAATCATGCATCACAGTTACCATGTTTACAGTTACAGTTTACCATGAATTGAGTAACGTGGACCCCGACTTAAACAAGTTGAAAAACGTATTCGGGTGTTACCATTTAGTGGTCAATTGTACGGAATATGTACTGTACTGTGCAATCTACTAATAAAAGTCTCAATCAAAGTTAATTACGTGATGCATTCGAATGCAGGCAGAACGTGGGATTTTAACACATTAACTTTTTTATTTTACCGTGATGCGGATATTAAGGACGTTTTAACTATAGCCCCTAAGTTCGACAACATTAAATTGGGGCAAATTGGGATAATAAAATGCAATGAATAACAAATTACATCTCAATCATCCTCCAAAATAAATGTATCGGCGTGTCCATATGATGAAGCCAACATTTTCTTACATAGATTTAGCGGCATATAGCGAGTTTCATGTCTTGGGTAGATTATTTGACCTCTTTCGTATGAAATTTAAAACACAACATCACACAAATAACATCGCAACTAACCATGACAATTTACTTGGGAAGTGCCAATCCATCCATTTTCTACCGCTTGTTCCTTTTTGGGGTCGCTGGAGCCTATCTCAGCTGCATTCGGGTGGGGTACACCCTGGACAAGTCGCCACCTCATCACAGGGCCAACACAGATAGACAGACAACATTCACACTCACATTCACACACTAAGGCCAATTTAGTGTTGCCAATCAACCTATCCCCAGGTGCATGTCTTTGGAGGTGGGAGGAAGCCGGAGTACCCGGAGGGAACCCACGCAGTCACGGGGAGAACATGCAAACTCCAAACAGAAAGATTCCGGGCCCGGGATTGAACTCAAGACTACTCAGGACCTTCGTATTGTGAGGCACATGCACTAACCCCTGTGCCACCGTGAATAAACCATCAGTACTAAACTAAAAGTATTTGCATGGAATGAAACATGACATTTTCTGAGCCTATAATGTAGGTTGAATTTTTTTTTTTTTTTAATTATACAGGCTCTTTGATTGCTGTGGAAGAGGAGTAAAGGATAATCAACTAATGTAGAGAATGTAGAGCAGGGGTAGGGAACCTATGGCTCTAGAGCCAGATGTGGCTCTTTTGATGACTGCATCTGGCTCTCAGATAAATCTTAGCTGACATTGTTGAACACGATAAGTACTGAATAATTCCGCTGGTAATCACAGTGTTAAAAATAACGTTCAAAATATAAAACACTCTCATGCATTTTAATCCATCCATCCGTTTTCTACCCCACCTCTTCAAGAAGTCGCATTAATGGTAAGAAGTATTTGATTTATTATTGGTTGGCTTCAGAATAACAATGTTATTAAAAAGAATATGAGACCTATTCCATCCATCCATTTTCTACCGCTTATTCCCTTCGGGGTCGCTGGAGCCTATCTCAGCTACAATCGGGCGGAAGGCGCGGTACTCCCTGGACAAGTTGCCACCTCATCGCAGGGCCGACACAGATAGACAGACAACATTCACACACTAGGGCCAATTTAGTGTTGCCAATCAACCTATCCCCAGGTGCATGTCTTTGGAGGTGGGAGGAAGCCGGAGTACCCGGAGGGAACCCACGCAGTCACGGGGAGGACATGCAAACTCAACACAGAAAGATCCCGAGCCCGGGATTGAACCCAGGACTACTCAGGACCTTCGTATTGTGAGGCAGACGCACTAACCCCTCTTCCACGGTGCTGCCCTATGAGACTTATTATACTCTAAAAATGTTGATCTTACTTAAAAATGCACGCATTTAGTTGTATTCAGTGTTAAAAAATATTATATGGCTGTCACAGAAATACATTATAAAATATTTGGCTTTCATGGCTCTCTCAGCCAAAAAGGTTCCCGACCCCTGATGTAGAGTGATCTGAGCCAAGGATTTCGTTGTGGCTTGTGCAGCCTTTTGAGACATTCGTGATTTAGGGCTATATAAATAAACTTTGATTGACTGATTGATTGACGTCATGGCTTTAAAGGCCTACATGGTTCTCATCTTTTTTCACCAAGTACCACCTCAGTAATCCCTTGGCTCTGCAAGTACCACCATAATGACCAACAATAAAATACAGTAGCATAGCAGCCTAAGTATTCATTAAAAACAAGGCAGAGGTTTTACATAGCAAGTATATTTAATGTTTGGCCATTGCATTGCACACAGTTTAAACAGTAATACTGTGTTTGAATATTTAATTAAGTGTTTTTTTTGGCGTATCAGTTTGCAGAGCCGTGTACAGAGAATATTGACAAGTTAACAACAGGCGCCTTATTTAGTACCTGCTGCTTCAAAATGGTACACAACATGGCGCCTTGTAGTCACGTGAGTGCCTTTTGACCAATCATTAAGGAGCCCGCTTGAAAGCGGGTTGTCCGTACTCACTCTGTACATGGATCTGACAGCTTGAGAATCACTGGCCTGACTGTTCCCCTGGCTACCCTTTACTGTTTCTTCATGTGGTAATCCTCTATATCTACTGAATTGTACATTTTATATTTGCAGTCTCGGTTTTAAGCAAATGAATTATTTTCAGATTTTGTACTCTTAATGCTATTTATTTTATTAATTTGCACTATCTGGCATTCTGAGGACAGCAAATAAAAAACAAAAAAACACCCACAAGTAAACATGCTTGATGTGCAATGTAAACACTTTGAATTAAAGAAGTAAACTTTTCCCTTCTCTCTCAGCAATGTGAACATATACTGTTGTATATTTATTCTTAATGAATAAAGTTGAATCATTAGGTAAATACACAAAAGAAAAACTGAAATGGACTATTGCTGTGCGAGCTATATTTATCATGATTTAAGTACCGGTACTTGTGAACAGGTTTGGTCAATTTGCAGAGACAGAAATACTGAAATGTGAAGATGATAATCCTCTGTGATCGTGGAGGAATAGTCACACATATGCCAGTATTTAAAATTAATGATATTAGCCTATTTCTGGTATTTTTTTAGCCCATTCACTGACAAAAACAATTTAATAAATGATGCATACTAATGACAGCCTAATGTTTTGATAGCAAAAAAGTCAGCATTAGACAGATTTCAAGTAAGAATGAGTTTTTATACATGATGCAACTTGAAGTTGACCATGAAATCATTCATACAAATATTTAAAACTATATACTGTACGTAAAAATACGTCAATACTTAAATATTTAAAATTCCTCCAGTTTAAAAAGCAGCACAAATAATACCCTTTTTTTTTTTTTAGAGACAAAAGCCATTGATGGCTGTGGGTGCTTGAAACCAAACATACTCCTGACAGTCCATGTTAGTGTTGCCGCAGCTGCATGGATCACTAGAAAGTGCAATGATTTGATTTTTCACACATGTTGGCAGTTTAAAGTGCAGTTTAGGGTGGAACCAACCTACCCCGCAGTCCCTGTGGGCCAGCGCTAAGACTCTGGTTGTGGTTAAACGCACGGGGCCGCTGTCAGACAAGAAGTCAGCGACAAAGAGCGAGCGGAAGAGATGTCTTAAGCACGTCGACACACGGAGGCAGTGACCCCCCCCGTCCAATACCAGATTCTCCATGTTGATCTCGTAGCTCTCCTTGGGGAGGATGACTGAGCCACCTATGAGCAGCAGCACTCGGGGGACATGGCTCATGGAGAAGAGCACTTCCAGCTGCTGCAGCACCTCCTCCACGGCCTGCAGCGTCTTTTGACACTTTCGCCTGTTTAAATTAGCCTGATGAACTTGCTTCTGACTCACGACAGCTTCATCCTGGGAGGTTACAAAACAAACACACTTAATTTTAAACGGTAACTGCACTTTTTTAAATGTTGTTATGTCTATCATTCACAATCCCTATGTAAGACAAGAACACATTTCTTTTTTTTTTTTGCACTCAAATTTGTAAAACACAGCAAGTACAAGGTCGCTAACACTAAAACTAGAGATGTCGATGCCGATAAATGTGTTAAAATGTAATATCGTCTCCGCTCGGGATGGTGTCCTGCTGGCCCCACTATGGACTGGACTCTTACTATTATGTTGGATCCACTATGGACTGGACTCTCACAATATTATGTCCGACCCACTCGACATCCATTGCATTCGGTCTCCCCTATAGGGGGAGGGTTACCCTCATATGCGGTCCTCTCCAAGGTTTCTCATAGTCATTCACATTGACGTCCCACTGGGGTGAGTTTTTCCTTGCCCTTATGTGGGCTCTGTACCGAGGATGTCGTTGTGGCTTGTGCAGCCCTTTGAGACACTTGTGATTTAGGGCTATATAAATAAACATTGATTGATTGATTGATATCGGAAATTATCAGTATTGTTTTTTTTATTATCGGTATCGTTTAATTTTTTATTTTTTATTAAATCAACATAAAAAACACAAGATACACTTACAATTAGTGCACCAACCCAAAAAACCTTCCTCCCCCATTTACACATTCACACAAAAGGGTTGTTTCTTTGTTATTAATATTCTGGTTCCTACATTATATATATCAATACAGTCTGCAAGGGATACAGTCCGTAAGCACATGATGTGCGTGCTGCTGGTCCACTAATAGTACTAACCTTTAACAGTTAATTTTACTAATTTTCATTAAATACTAGTTTCTATGTAACTGTTTTTATATTGTTTTACTTTCTTTTTTATTCAAGAAAAGGTTTTTAATTTATTTATCTTATTTTATTACTTTTTTAAAAAGTAAATAATAAATGGGTTGTACTTGTATAGCGCTTTTCTACCTTCAAGGTACCGGTACTCAAAGCGCTTTGACACTACTTCCACATTTACCCATTCACACACACATTCACACACTGATGGAGGGAGCTGCCATGCAAGGCGCTAACCAGCACCCATCAGGAGCAAGGGTGAAGTGTCTTGCTCAGGACACAACGGACATGACGAGGTTGGTACTAGGTGGGGATTGAACCAGGGACCCTCGGGTCGCGCACGGCCACTCTTCCACTGCGCCACGCAGTCCCTTAAAAGTACCTTATCTTCACCATACCTGGTTGTCCAAATTAGGCATGATGTGTTAATTCCACGACTGTATATATCGGTTGATATCGGTAATTAAAGAGTTTGACAATATCGGATATCGACAAAAAGCCATTATCGACATCCCTAACTAAAACTAATGCGAGTCATCTATTGCGGCCATTAAGCCTTATAAAAAACATCCAAAAACCGCCAACTATATCCCATTTACATACTGTGACATGAACATTTACCAAACGCTAATGCAGAGGAACGACTTATAGCGGTGCCATGATCACAGAGAAGTAACAAGCCTTTGCTGCAACATTGACATACCGAGCCGGTGAGCTGTTGCACCGCCTCTGAGTTGGTAAAAGTTAATTTGAGATTATAAATCATGCCTCTCACTTGTATAGTAAAAGGTTGTGGCCATAAACTGAGAAGTTAGACCGACACACACAAAACAAACTTTTTTTTTAATTTTTTATACCTGCGTAAGGATGATTAATTCTTTATCTAAATGGGAAGATATGAACATCCCAGTGAGAGAAGACATTGTACAGCAAGTGATTGTTTGATTATATTCGTAGTTTGTAGTTCTTGTTTAGCACTTAGAAATACTGCTAATTGCTGGAGCTGCTTATCCCTCAGCTTCTAAAACTCGCAGCTCATCCCCTTTATTTATATTCAGGCTAAAAAATATAATGTTTTTCCTTCAGCTTAAAATAAGCAAAATACGTGAATATTACATGTTATTAGGAATGTGCCGGTTAATACAATACATATACAGTCGTGGCCAAAAGTTTACATACACTTGTAAAGAACATAATGTCATGGCTGTCTTGAGTTTCTAATCATTTCTACAACTGTTATTTTTGTGATAGAGTGATTGGAGCACACTTGTTTGTCACAAAAAACATTCATGAAGTTTGGTTATTTTATGAATTTATTATGGGTCTACTAAAAATGTGACCAAATCTGCTGGGTCAAAAGTATACAGACAGCAATGTTAATATTTGGTTACATGTCCCTTGGCAAGTTTCACTGCAATAAGGCACTTTTGGTAGCCATCCACAAGCTTCTGGTTGAATTTTTGACCACTCCTCTTGACACAATTGGTACAGTTCAGCTAAATTTGTTGGTTTCCTGACATGGACTTGTTTCTTCAGCACCACCATACTTGACGCTAGGTATGGTGTTCCTGGGATTACAGGCCTCACTTTTTCTCCTCCAAACATATTGCTGGGTATTGTAGCCAAACAGCTACATTTTTGTTTCATCTGACATAACATGGACAAAGATAAGACCTTCTGGAGGAAAGTTATGTGGTCAGATGAAACAAAAATTGAGCTGTTTGGCCACATTACCCAGCAATATGTTTGAAGGAGCAAAGGTGAGGCCTTTAATCCCAGGAACATCATTCATACCATCAAGCATGGTGGTGGTAGTATTATGCTTTGGGCCTGTTTTGCTGCCAATGGAACTGTTTCTTTACAGAGAGTAAATGGGACAATGAAAAAGGATGATTACCTCCAAATTCTTCAGGACAACCTAAAATCATCAGCCCAGAGGTTGGGTGTTCTAACAGGACAATGACCCCAAACACATGTCAAAAGTGGTAAAGGAATGGCTAAACCAGGCTTGAACAAAGGTTTTAGAATGGCCTTCCCAAAGTACTGACTTAAATGTGTGGACAATGCTGAAGAAACAAGTCCATGTCAGAAAACCAACACATTTAGTTGAACTGCACCAATTTTGTCAAGAGGAGTGGTCAAAAATTCAACCAGAAGCTTGCTAGAAGCTTGTGGGTGGCTACCAAAAGCGCCTTATTGCAGTGAAACTTGCCAAAAGACATGTAACCAAATTAGGGCTGCAACTAACAACTAATTTGATAATCGATTAATCTGTACATTATTACTTCCATTAATCGATTAATAATCGGATAAAAGAGACAAACTACATTTCTATCCTTTCCAGTATTTTATTGAAAAAAAACAACCATTATACTGGCACCATACTTATTTTGATTATTGTTTCTCAGCTGTTTGTAAATGTTGCAGATTATAAATAAAGGTGTATTAAAAAAAAAGAAAAAAAAAGTAGCCTCTGCGCATGCGCATAGCATAGATCCAACGAATCGATGACTAAATTAATCGCCAACTATTTTTATAATAGATTTAATCGATTAGTTGTTGCAGCCCTAAACCAAATATTAACATTGCTGTATGTATACTTTTGACCCAGCAGATTTGGTCACATTTTCAGTAGACCTATACCAAATTCATAAAAGAACCAAACTTCATGAATGTTTTTTGTGACAAACAAGTATGTGCTCCAATCACTCTATCACAAAAAAGTAAGAGTTGTAGAAATTATTAGAAACTCAAGACAGCCATGGTATTATGTTCTTTTGACCACGACTGTATACAGTACTTGCAAGATGTATACAAATCTGAGGTTTTCGATATTTTTTTACAGCACTTAATAGGTGGAATAGATCGTCTTCCTTTACCTTCAAAGTTTGCGGAGTCTTGCTAGCGTTTATTTACGAGTTAGAGTGCATTAAAAAAAAAAGGGTGCTTGTCTCACAAAAGGTTTATAAACGATGGGCAAAATTCTGAAATTCTGTCAATGATAAAAAAATAATGTGCAATAAGGTCTGATATTTTCACCGATTTATCTTGTTTCCTCTGAGAGTACACCAGTTGGTCAAAGGTCATGGGCAGTTGTTGTCTTTGATATAAAATAAATTTGAGGACCTCGCTGACAAAACGGCAGCAGCCTTCCTTAGTCACAGTTCCCGGGAAGACAACATTCATGCAGCCTTCCTCCTTTGCTCTTCTCGACATCTCTGAGTCACTCTCAGCTGTCTTGCAATGCTGAGGACTGGCGGTCATGATGCAATGTCCCTCCTGTGTGTTTTCTGTCAACACAATGAGAGTAAGAATGCATTAGGCCAGGGGTCGGCAACCCAAAATGTTAAAAAAGCCATATTGGACCGAAAATAAAAATGAAAAAAAATCTGTCTGGAGCCGAAAAAAATTGAAAGCTTTGTGTAAGTGTTATAATGAAGACACCACATGATGTAAGTGTCTATAATAGCTATATTAGCCAACTGTCAAAATGACTTACGCAAATCTTTGTTGACAGAAATGTTGAAATGTAATATTTATTGTACACATTTTTACAACATTCGAAATCATTAGTAAAATTGAGACTTCTCAGAGGGTGAGATAACTCCTGGAAATTATTAATAATTATTTAGGTTATTTTCAAAACCCTTTGCTTGATGGTGTGAATAGTATTCACCAGTGAAAGTCCTGGATTAAATAAAAACGTACTACATAATAGGGCTGGGCGATATGGCCTTTTTTTAAATATCTCGATAATTTTAGGCCATATCGCGATACACGATATATGTCTCTCGATATTTTGCCTTAGCCTAGAATTAACACTTGATACATATAATCACAGCAGTATGATGATTTTATGTGTCTACATTAAAACATTCTTGTTCATACTGCATTAATATATGCTCATTTTAAACTTTCATGCAGAGAGGGAAATCACAACTAAGTCAATTGACCAACACTGTATTCATTAAACAGTTATTAAGCAGTGGCACAAACATTCATGTCATTTCCAAAACAGAAAGTGCAAAATTGTCAGTCATTTTAAAACAAGCTATTAGTGCACTTTTGTGCATGATGTCTCTAAGTTGACAAATCAAAACAACACTAAATTAAAGTGCACTTTTTGTACAGAACGCCACTACAATAGTTTAAAACAAATAAAGTGCACTTTTGTACATGTCACACAAGATATTTCAATAAGTGTCAAAAAAAAATTAGCTGCTTAATAGGAAATCAAATTGTGTACGTCCTTCGCTATGTGGACGTTATCTCTTTTGTTGTTGACTATTTTTTTCATACGGCGTTGATCTGGAAATGTTTGCCTCGGCATTTTGATGGTGTGGGCGTGTGGCACCGAATGGAGATGTTGACATGCGGAGTAAGCACTCTACATTCTCTAGCAGGTGACTTTTCAAATGATGCTAGATATTAGCAGTAATGCTACTTTTTGTAGCAATGCTTTTTCCCCACGCTTGACAAATTACGGTTGTCTGTTCAACATATTCCCACTTGAAGCCAAACCACCGCCAGACGATGGACCCCGTGCTGTTTTTCTTGGGAATTAATTCTTCCTTCATTTGTTACCAGATTCACATCTTCTCTCTCTCGTATTACCCCTCGCACCACAGCTAACTTTAGCCATGCTGCTACCTCTCTGCTGCGTGAGGGCGTATACGTATGTGACGTATGACGTGACAGTATGTGACGTATGTAAGAAGGTGCGCTCGCTGTCTGTGAGAAGGACAGACAAGAAAGAGTGGGAACAGCCTGCAGTGTAATGTACGCAGCTAAAAGCAACTGCGTGAGAACGTATACCGGTACTTGAATATCACGATATAGTCATTTTCTATATCGCACAGAGACAAACCCGCGATATATCGCCCAGCCCTAAAATGTATGCATTATCCTGTTATATCTTACATTCTATATTGTGTTTTGGAAAATGGTTGTAATAAACGTTAATTCATCAAAAAAAACAATACAAAAGAAAACTAATTGTAATGCATATGTAAATGTATTCAGTTATAAACATTCATTCACTTTCATCTTTCCTTCATGGATCTAAACTTTACCGCTGCCGGTATTTTTTTTTCTATATTTGAATTGAACAAATATTGATTTATTTGTATTTTGTATTTGTAGGTGTATTTATTTTTGCTTCGGTCATGAAATGATAATAATGGTGTGCCAGGGCATACATGCATATGACACATTAAAGTGATTATTCTCACCTGTATGTAGATCATCAGTCCTTTAAAAACCGCCACATCTACACTTTCATGGCAAATAATACCAACAAACTTAGAATTTGGCAAGTTAGTTTCAATGTCATTTAATACAGTTGCACTCAATGCCTCTAGCATTTCATCTCTGGCTTGGTAATGGCCATAAGCTGTGTGTTCCCCTTTAAGAATGGCGGTATGTGGGGTGAGTGACGTGTGTAAGTGAGTCGGCAAGTTAGGAGAGGTAACGCTAGGAGTCTTAATAGCATGGTGGATGTCCGCTTGGCTTTGTGGAAAACATAAAGAGTTGTAACAAATCGACGGCCTCGTCATTCCGACCAAAGAGCGGAACTGTAGGGACCCACTGCCGGGTAAAATGGAGGGTGTTACCCCCCCGACCACGATCTGGGAGCCGACAAGCAGGATTCAACATGATGATTCTTGGTGCCTGGTGAGGCTGGATCGTTGAAAATCAGTGCACCCGATCGTAAAGGTGTTCTTTTTATTAGCCTGTTTACATGGCGTGTAAAACATCTTTCCATTTTCATAAGTGAGCCATTTGCTGCAAAGTGGTTTTATTGGGTTTATTGCTCGCCATGGCAAAAACAATAACACGTGGGAGTCCTAATGCCGGAAATGCAGTATTTGTGATTGATAAAACTTTTGGCAAATCAAAATGTAAGAAATTGTACCGGAAAATTCGTTACTTTGAAGTCGACCAACAAAAACGCAATAAACGGGGAAGGAAATTTGACTCTGCAAATATAAACAAAACACTGTTTTGACACAAAGAAGGCAGGGTCGGTAAAAAATAAATAAAAAATCTGCGTCTGAAAGTGCGCGTCCTTTCTTATTTCAATGTGTAAAAAGACACAAAAAGTGCGCACAAGTATTATGCTCAGACTTTAAATACTGGTCAAAATTGGCCAAAGATGCATTACACTAATAAATGTGAGGATTTTTGCATTTAATTTACAAATATTTTAATAAAATTGTATTAATGACACAAACAGCACACCCACTCTAATGTGGTAAATAAGTGTAAAAATAAAACACTGAATTCCAAAAAACTAAAAGGGAAAAACTGAGTTTTATTGTTGTTTTTCTTTAATATTGCTATTTTATTCTAATTTATCGTTGTTACTATTATTATTGTTTTACTCGCAGTGGATTATTTGTTACTTATTTATATCCTCTGTTCTTTTAAATGTTATAATAAAATTGAGTTTTGGTGGTATAATAAATACCTAATTTTGTACTTGTGGAGGTTTATTTGTTACTAATTTATATCCTCTGATCTTTAAAATTTAGTTTTGGTGGTACAATAAATACTAAAGTTTTCCAATTAATGAATAATAATACATTATTTTCCCATAATCGTCCAGCTACTATCTACTCATCCATATCTATGGCTGAAGGTGTTCGTAGCTGGCGGCAGCACTGTGTGGATATACATGTGCTAATTTCCTCTAACAAGGTTCCAGTTAGACTTCTGTTGAATTGAATTATTCTGAAGTGATCCGTTGATACTTCAAAACTACAAGACTTAGAAGGACGACCCTATCCTTTAAACCAGGGCTCGGGGGGCCGCATTGGGTTAAAAAAATTGGGTATACATATATATGTATATATATGTATACATATATATATATTCCTGGCACACTAATTGACTGAGCGTGATGATGTCACGTTATTGATGGGAAAATGCATTTTCAGACAATATGATTTGCCTGGGGGCAGCACGGTGGAACAGGGGTAAGTGCGTCTGCCTCACAATACGAAGGTCCTGGGTTCGATCCTGCGCTCGGTATCTTTCTGTGTGGAGTTTGCATGTCCTCCCCGTGACTGCGCGGGTTCCCTCCGGGTACTCCGGCTTCCTCCCACCTCCAAAGACATGCACCTGGGGATAGGTTGATTGGCAACACTAAATTGGCCCTAGTGTGTGAATGTTGTCTATCTGTGTTGGCCCTGTGATGAGATAGCGACTTGTCCAGGGTGTACCCCGCCTTCCGCCCGAGTGCAGCTGAGATGGGCTCCGGCACCCCCCACGACCCCAAAAGGGACAAGCGGTAGAAAATGGATGGATGGAACTTGGGACATCCCGCGGGCCGGATTTTGGACGCTGGCGGTTCGGATCCGGTTTGGGAACCCCTGCTTTAGACTCTTCTTTTAAAGGAAAAGTTACAACCTGCTGCCCTGGGTCCCAGCGTCCCCCATGTTCCATAAATAACATTGCAGACCTATATTGTTTGAGCACGACACAGTGGTAATTTATTCCTTTACAAAGACCAACATATATATTTTCAAACACGAATGATTGACGATCTTTTACCTTCGGCGGAACCACGACATGTTGAATCCTCGGGAACATTTAGCATCGCTATAGCCGTCGTCTTATCGATTTCCTCAGCTTTGTTTTTTGTAGGCGGCGATGGCTGCTTCATTACTAATATGTTAACACTGTTGTCGACTGTGGTGATTTGTTAAAAAGCAACTTTTCAAATGTTTTTCGGGTGAGCTCGAAACTTCCTGCACACATTTGAAAGTCGCAACTGGTCGCCGTAATGCATCATGGGACACGTTAGTCACGTGGTGCATTCAATTGCAATCGGAAACCTCGGATTTCCTAGCGCTACTCAAACTGCGTGTTTATTTTGCAAATATGCAGATATCTAATCGTCGCCATTCACTACACATGTGAGTGTCATAATATAACCACACAATATTGCGCGAGTTAACGGGAAAATGCAAATGATACAGTCCTGTTATAATATACAGTAGTCTCGTGTGTTCGTGGGTGTGTTATTAAATGAAAATTAAAGCAGACTGCACACACTTTAAGTAATAATAGGTAAAGTAATAAAAACGAGGATAAGTTCACTATATGTGATTATAATCACATTTTAAAGCATGGACATGTATTATAGTTTGTAAACAGTGACCTCTGCCGGAGAACAAATAAAGGACAACTAAAAGTAATTTGTCAAAAGACAGGTCACACAGGTGTGCTAATTGGTTGCTGGTGTGTTCAGGGTCATATAGACGCACATTTCCCTCACAGAAGGCCGCAGACCCCTTTCACTGTCATGGCTTCAGTTCTTGTTGCTGTCCGAGTCCGTCCACTTAACAAAAGGTAAAAGAAAATACATTCTAAGGCCTAGTTTACCTTTGACATGTTTGGTTCCCGGCAGAGAAAAGCAACTATCGTCCAAGGAGGTGACCCATTTGGATGGGAACACTATATTTCTGTATAAGGTACTGTGTGTTTCCAACAGGAATGCACTATGAGACAGATAATTATATGATGGTGTGCTTTTCAACTAGACATCATCTAGTCGAGGGTGCGAGAAGAAGAACACAAAAATATTTTCTTATGACTTCTCATATGATTCAACAGACAAAGGAAAACCTTCATTTGCATCCCAGGAAATGGTAACAATTACTTGAAAAAACAAAAATTGTATTGTCTTAAAGTGCAAGGTTGTTTGCTCAATTGTTCTTTTCTGCAGATTTTTAATGATTTGGGGCATGATGTCTTGAAAGCTGCATGTGAGGGATTTAATGCTTGTGTGTTTGCCTATGGACAAACTGGATCAGGAAAATCCTACACAATGATGGGTCACACGGTAAGGTTTTCAGTTATGTGACAACTACTTAAGTTCATACAGTACTTCTGTCAGTGTCAATCGGACATCAGCATGTTCAAATTTGTCCTACGGAGAGGTGTTTCTCACCCTCATGTTGTTGTGATTCAGGTAAAATATGAGCAACACTTCTCTGTATGATTTAGTGCATGTCTAAAACCACTGCAAATATTTTTCTTCTCATTCAAAACATTGCTTTAGTATTGAAACCTAAAGAAATTGTGCAGGTGTACCTAACATTTTGTACATTGGTTGGTTGGTATTGGTTTATTTTGAACCTGCACACAGTTACAATATGGTATACCACACATTACATGTCTAAAAAGGAGTAGGAACAAACAGAACTTCTTTAACGCTACCCATTTTTCAATTTCATAGCAATTGCTAACACATGTTTGTTCACGTCCTGTGTTGAATCTGTGGCACAAAAAAATTAAAAATAAATAACTAAAATTTTCAAAAATAAATGGCCAAGTTGTGATTGCCATGAGATTAATAATATTGTCTGATATTTTCGATAAGGTTCAAGATGTTATCAGGATTTTTCTTTGTACTCTGCAAGCCATTTTGAATTTGAACCAGTGGCGATTGCTCTGAGACTGCAAGGGAAGCTCAGCTTCCCCTAAAATGTAAAAACATAAGTGATTAAATACACTGTATAGTGTTGTGTGTACATGCTATTGACTAAATATGCGCTACAATGCGCTCTTTTGTTCAGAATCAGCTTCTTATCACAGGTAACGACGCGCCTTTCCTCTCTCTCATTCCTGCAGCTTCACGGTGCTTTAAACAGTATAGACGCTTGGCGTCCACAGACTTCAATGGGGAAGTAAAAACTGCTGTGAAACGAGACGAGTCATTGGATAAATGCTGGGCTTTGTCCCGCCCATCGGACGCGCAGCGTCTCTGGGGGTATATGGGGCAGTGGGCTGGCCTTGGCTGGCCCGGATGCTCAACATCTGCATGATGATTAAATTATTGTGCATACAATAATTACATTAAATTTAGGTTAAGGTTATATTTACAACTGTCAACCCCGCATGACCGGTCGCGGTGGTGGTCTCGCGATAGCTGGAAAGTCTCGCCTGTCTCTGTGCCGGTGTATGGGTCATTTGAATCCCTTGTCATAAAACTGAATGGTCCGTCTCCTATCACTGTAGCCACTGTTTACCATCCACTTAAGTCAAATTCAGAATTCATCAATTAATTTTCTGCCTTCCTCACTTTCATTTCATCCCATTCCCCTGATGTCATTATCCTTGGTGACTTTAATGTTCATATTGACAATGGTAATGACTACCTTTTACAAAAAACTTCATATCATGCCTGGACTGTTTTGTTGAGCAGCGGTTTGATTTTCCTACACATTCAAAAGGCTATCCTGGATCTACTCTGCTGCTCTGGTGTAACTCCCAATTTGTCTGCTTCTACTCTCCCCATATCTGACAACATGCTCAACAACTTATTTAATGTTAAGGTGACATTGTTCATAACCAAACTACCCCGTACAATCTTTTTTCGTAATATCGAGAACACTGATCCAACCGCACTGGCCATTGGTATTGCTGACCTTCCCAGTATTAACTTTAATTCTGCACCTGATGATCTACTGAGTCACTACGGTAATGGCCTTCACAATCTACTGGATTCCCTCAGCCCTTTTTAATCAGACTGTTTCATTTACCCAATCTGCACCTTGTTTTACTCCTGAACTACACCAACTGAAAGTTAAAGGTTGCCAACTGGAATGCTTCTACATGAAGACTGGTCTTACCATCCACAAGGAGGTCTTCTATACATTTTTCATCTTCTATAAGGACTCTCTCTCCACAGCAAAATCTAACAATGATGCAGATTTAATCAGGTCAGGTTCTGGCAACTCCCAAGCATTATTCTCCCTGGTTCACAAAACACTACACCCACCTGACTCTCTCCCTTCCAATTTTTACTCCACCAACTCCTGTAATTCCATTGTGACTTTTTTAATATTAAAATTGACACAATCCATTAGCAGTTAGTCCCCCAGATCTCAACGACCCTACCCCTCTGATGTTCCAATTGTTTTCTCTCGTCCATTCTGACTTTAATCTCCCCTTTGCTGCTGAAATAACCAACCTTGTCTGCGAATCTAAACCATCCACTTGCCAACTTGATCCTCTCCCTACTACTTTGGTCAAAGCTTTCATTCATACCCTGTCCCCTCTCGTAACTGCAATTACTCAATCCTCACTAATTTCTGGCACTGTTCTGTCACCCCTCAAATCAGCTGCAATAACCCCTGTTCTCATGTACCAGGTTTCTTGAGATTTCTAGTTCTTTATCGTCTATTACACCTACATCTACATTTGATTTATTTTACAATGTCAATGTCTGATTTTGTCTGTCAAGCGAACTGTTAGTTAATTTCTTCTGTTAATTCTATTAGCGTCTGTGTATTGTCTCCTGAAAAAAACGCAGTCGCGTTGTCTGCAAATATACTAACTTAAAATCCTGTAGCTTTACAAATATATCGTTTATATAGAGATTGAACAATTTTGGTTCTACTATTAAACCCTGGGGTACGCCACAAGATATTTACCTCTGTAGACGTGTGTACTCCTCGCTTCACCTATTGCTTCCTGTTGGTTAAATAGCTTCTTACCCAGTTCATGACCAGCCCTCTGATGCCATACCGTTCTAATTTTGGTAAGAGATTATGATTAATTGTGTCAAATGTTTTTAAGTCCATAAACACTGCAGCTGTACACCGTTAATGATCTATTGCATTGGTAATTTCCTGTTATTTGGATTCATGCCATCCATGTTGAGATGTTTGCGTACTACGCGATTGTTCCTTTTATTTATGAATTTGTCCAATATGTTGGTAAATAGTTTAGTAAGGAAACAGGGTTTATTGTTTGTAAACTGGTGTTTGTCTCCAGTCCTATAAATTGCATGCGTATTTACTCAAAACTTTTTATCATCCACGTCTTAAATCTAATAAAGCCCCAATGTCTCGATGTTATCAGCACTGCAGCACTTACCCTGCAAAACAACCTGGTAGTGCTTACCCAGCGTGACCATAACCGACACTTTACGCCTTTAGAAGATGACCTCATCAGACATCCCTCCTTTGCACTCTGTTTTTTCTCCGTTAATCAGAAAACGTGATGAGTGCAGCAGCCTGCAGCGCTCCCATTTCCCACCCTAATGTAAATTTCACATTAGGACATCATCCCAGCTGCTGTCGACTTCTGTGTTAATTACGTAACATTCCTAATGCTTGCTATCTGCTTCTTTGTAATTAAAACAAGAGATCACGAGATTGCCTCCAAGCTTCAGTAGCTTTATATTGTTTGTTGTGTGCCGCTGCCTTGGCGTGCTGCTTTCGTGTTAATAGAAAAGCATTGACAGTCATGGTTAAGTGAATACAAGAACTACAAACTGTCACTTCAGTGTTTTGTTCTAAATACAACACTTCTCTCTTTTTTTTTTTTTTTTTTGTTGCGGCAGGAGGAAAAAGGGTTAATTCCAAGGATCTGTGAAGGCTTGTTCTCCAAAATAGCTGAAAGAAGCATGCTCGATCATCATGTCTCATTTCGTACAGAAGTCAGGTAAGGGACCGTCATTCATCTTTATGCACTTATATTTCTACAAAGTGTGAAAACATATTGTTCCCTTTTATTAAAAAGCACAACAAAATAGATGTAAAAGCATTAAAAATAAGTTCCTACCTCAAAACCATCTTAAAAATTAGCAATACTCCCAGCATTTTTTTTTACCTGAGTGAGGATTGTGATGAATTCTTCATCTAAACGGGGAACACAAGTCTTGTGCTGAAAAAGGACATTGTACAGTAAGTGATTGTTTCATATGTTTGTAGTTTGTATTTCCTGTATAGCAATTAGCAGTAGTGCTACTTGATGCTAAGTGTTTCACTATAGCTTAAACTGCTTGGCGCACAACATCTAAAACGTTTAGCTCATTCTGTATATTCAGTACCAAAAATATAGGATTTTGGATCATCAGTTGTCCTAAAGTAGTAGTCGTTGGCACTCAAAGTCTGGCATTATTAGTAGCTGCTGTTGAAGGAAATTGTGAATGTTGCAAAGGGCTTTCAATACACCCAAAAAAATAAATGTTCTGGCAATGCTTAAAATGACCAAAATACAATAAATATTACATGTCAAGAATATGTTTACTACTTTACACACACACACACACACACACACACACACACACACACACACAGCATGTACATAAAATGTTGTTGGTTTATTAGAGGGCTTTATCGGCGGAATAGGTCGTATTCCCATTATTTGCATTGTTAGCCGTCTAGCATGAGCCGTATTTTAGAATTTGTAGAATGCATAAGAAAGCGAATTTTGTGTCGTCCTTGCCAGTTCCATGCAGGCCCTAAAAGGCTGTTAATGTGTTCCAACTTGTCGGATTATATTGTCAGCCATCTACTTTCCAGGTGAGATGCATGATTTTATGATCTAGAGTAAACGTGCAGGGAAGCGAGGAAGCAGCAGACCACTCGATTATGTAATAGGCACACAAACTTGCGATCACAGTGCTGCTATAGTTTGGGTTGGTGCTTAAAAAAAAAAACCCAATGCCACCAATACATGTTTAATATTATAATAAATAAATGATAAATGGGTTGTACTTGTATAGCGCTTTTCTACCTTCAAGGTACTCAAAGCGCTTTGACACTACTTCCACATTTACCCATTCACACACACATTCACACACTGATGGAGGGAGCTGCCATGCAAGGCGCTAACCAGCACCCATCAGGAGCAAGGGTGAAGTGTCTTGCTCAGGACACAACGGACATGACGAGGTTGGTACTAGGTGGGGATTGAACCAGGGACCCTCGGGTCGCGCACGGCCATTCTTCCACTGCGCCACGCCGTCCCCATATTCAAGTCACAAAATGTAAATTGAGTATTCTTGGCGCTTTTTGAATGGTTATTTATTGGCGGAATAGTGGAGCTCCCATTGTCTTTTATTTACATTTATCTAATATTTGGAATGCATTAAAAAAAGTCACAAAAAAAAGTCAGTCATGTGTTTCATAATGATTGTGAACGTTAGGCAAAATTCCCCAAAAAGTGCAGTTCCCCTTTAACTTGAACGCATGGATGGATGGTATGCATCGGCACTTGTGGCGCCCCCTAGGGAATGCTGCCCTGCCCATGTGGGTCAAACCTCAAGGACTGCAACTATAGTGCCTTGCCCCAAAGCACAGCTGCAATGCTCGGAAGAAGCTGGCATCAACCTATAACATTGGTTTACAATGTGGGTCACAATCTTGCGGATCTCAACTTCTCACAGAGCTTATTGCTCCCCGAAATACTTATTTACTGACTAATGAACGCTGTCACACCCCCACATTAACTAAGGCTAACTCTAAATAATATTGTGAAACGAGTACAGTAAATGTTTTTGGTTTTTCAAAAAGCAGAGATTGCTCCACTTTAAACCTCGTTCCCTGCTGAGTACCCTCAATGTGCACCTTGCCCTACTTTCATGCCACCTTTTGCTTGCAAAGAAGTAGGACTCTTAAAGCAGGAAGAAGATGTATGCCTTTTTTCTTTATTGTGTTTATGTGGGGTGTGAAAATTTGGGGTGTGCTGCTGATTATTGGTTGAGTTGAATTCAACTGAACGAAAGTGCTTTTACTTGTCTGTGTTTTGTAGAGTTGTACTTTTTCAGTACCCAATGGTCAGATGGTGTCAATCATGCTTTTGTTTAATACACATAGTCTAAAAACAAACTGTATTGTATAGTCTTTCTCAAAGTGGGGTAACCAGTTGGTGTCTATTGACTGAGCAGCAATAACTAATTTTCTGTGTGGTTTCAGCTGTTCTCAATGTTTGGTTCAGCTCAGGGAAATATGATATGTATCTGGGTAGTTGTGATGATTAAAGCATCTTTGGCTTGTAAACCAAATCTAAAATTTGACCTTTTTTATTAAACACAGAGCCAGAACCTGCAGGACTCATTTACACAGGGAGCAATCCTTGCGAGACCTGTCCTTTTCCTGCCGTTGCCTACTGCACTGCAGTATTTAATGCGTTGTGCCAAAACCTATTGCATATGCTTTCTCACTGCTAGGGCAATCTGAATAACTGCTTGTTCTTGTTTTTTCTGTTTTTCACAAATGAACACTGAAACCCTTGGATATGATCATTGGGCGTTTGTGTGGACACCAGCTTTATGGAGATCTACAATGAACGTGTGCATGATCTACTCCAAAAGAAGAGCATGGCTACGGATGGTGGAGGTTTAAGAGTTCGAGAACACCCGAGGGATGGGCCATATGTTGAGCGTAAGGTTTTCTCTTTCCCCTCCTTATATCTCCGCTGCACCTATGATGACTTTGTCTTTTCTGACTTCTAAATAGTGTTGGATACTCGTGTTAAACCATGCCAACGCATCAAAGTTCAGACATTTTGGTGTGAATTTACACGCAGTTTTGGATGCCTCTTCGTACAGGGTTTTAAAGTCTGGATGCGTTGTGATGTCACATTAAGGTGGATGTACTTATTTGGACATTTAGTCAAGCTATCATTCATAAAGAGAGAAGCTCTGAATGACCAGCTGATTTTGAGGAAACACAAAAAAAGTCAGAATAAAGTATTATTTTCATCTAAAGTGCAATATGCTGACATAAATTCTGGTAAAAGCAGTTGTATTTTATGCAGCTAAATCGATCGGAGTGTGCGGGTGTACCTAAAGTTGTGAATGTATATAACTATGAAGTTTATTTTCCACCATGTCTGAAAAAATAAGTTGCGGTCACATTCGTTTTCAAAATATATATTCAACGATATCTTTTCAAAAGACAAGATACTTTAAGAGAGGGCAAGGCGTGGTTTAATTTGCAATCTGGGAAATACTTGCAGAAACGCTAATTTTGTAGACCGACTCAAAACAGATGATAAATGTGGCTTTTGAGCAAAATGTATGCAAAATGTACACTTAAGCTTACCCAATATTATCTAGACCAGTGTTTTTCAACCTTTTTTAAGCCAAGGCACATTTTTTGTGTTGAAAAAATGCAGAGGCACACCACCAGCAGAAATCATTAAAAAACGAAACTCAGTTGACAGTAAAAAGTCATTGTCACAATTGTTGGATATTCCTTTAAACCATAACCAACCATGCATCAATATAGCTCTTGTCTCAAAGTAGGTGTACTGTCACGACCTGTCACATCACGCCGTGACTTATTTTGGGGTTTTTGCCGTTTTCCTGTGTGTAGTGTTTTAGTTCTCGTCTTGCGCCCCTATTTTGGTGGCTTTTTCTCTTTTTTTTGGTATTTTCCTGTAGCAGTTTCATGTCTTCCTTTTGAGCGATATTTTCCGCAGCTACTTTGTTTTAGCAATCAACAATATTTCAGTTGTTTTTATCCATCTTTGTGGGGACATTGTTTATGGTCATGTCATGTTCGGATGTACTTTGTGGACGCCGTCTTTGCTCCACAATAAGTCTTTGCTGTCGTCCAGCATTCTGTTTTTGTTTACTTTGTAGCCAGTTCAGTTTTAGTTTTGTTTTGCATAGCCTTCCCTATGCTTCAATGCCTTTTCTTAGGGGCACTCACCGTTTATTTGTGGTTTAAGCATTAGACACCTTTTTTACTTGCACACTGCCTCCCGCTGTTTCCGACAGCTACAAAGCAATTAGCTACCGGCTGCCACCTACTGATATGGAAGAGTATTACACGGTTACTCTGCCGAGCTCTAGACAGCACCGACACTCAACAACAACATAATTTGCAGACTTTAATTACTTGTTTGCAAAACATATTTTTAACCCAAATAGGTAAAATGACATCATCTCCCACGGCACACCAGACTGTATCACAGTGGTTGAAAAACACTGATCTAGATCACAAGGAAGTGTTTTAAATGTAGATTATAATCATCATAGGTCCCCTTTTTTAAAAACAAATTTCATAATGATAACCTTCTTTGCTTAGATCTATCTAAGCACTTGGTTCACAGCTACAGGAACATGGAAGAGTTGATAGCTGTTGGGAATGCCAAACGTATCACTGCCAGCACGGGGATGAATGACTGCAGTAGTCGCTCACACGCCATCTTTACCATCAACTTTACTCAGGTGAGATGCGGAGGAGGTGTAATGCTGTATAGAATTTAAGTGCATTGGCAAAGTTAATTATTTGGCGGTTAATAAAGGCCATCTCTCAAGAGTTCTAATTAGCCATATACTTCTCTGCTGGGTGTCCTAAAGTTTTTTTCTTTTTTTAAATGTTTTTTTTTTTAATTCAAAGGCTTATTTTCCCATCATAAAGTGCTCTTTTGTTGTCATGCTAAGTGCGGCAGTATTCCACTGTGATGTTTTTTCTTGCCAAAGGCATGGTTTGATGCCGAGTTGCCATGTGAGATGCTGAGTAAGATCCACCTGGTCGACCTGGCTGGCAGCGAGAGGGCTGATGCAACTCGCACTTCAGGCGTCAGGCTGAAGGAGGGAGCCAACATTAACAAGTCCCTCGTCACCCTCGGCACTGTCATCTCGGCATTGGGTAAATGGATCTTACTTCAGGAATGGCACACTGACAACACACTGCAGCCAGCATATCAATTAACTTGAATTGACAATTACTCTTACCAAATGTTTTGAGTTCAAGTGATGTGTATATATTAGGGCTGTCAAAAGTTATTATGTGATTAATCACAAATTATCGCATTAATCTTGTTTATACGCTGGGTAAGAAGCTACTTGGCCAACAGGAAGCAATACCTGAAGCAAACACGCATCTTCAGAGCTGATAATATCTTGTGGCGTACCTCAGGGATCAATACTTGGACCAAAATTATTCAATCTTTATATAAATGACATTTGTAAAATTGCAAAGGACTTAAAGTTAGTGTTATTTGCTGATGATACAACTGTGTTTTGTTCAGGAAAGAACACACAGAAGCTAATACAAATAACTGAAGAAATGAACACATTAAAAAGATTTCTAAAGGTATAGAGCTTGTTTTTATTGGCTGGTGGCATATTGTGGGGAAAAAAATAAACTGCAAATATGCACAATGCAGAGGCATAACTGAAAAGTTGATGCATATAGATAGATAAATAAATAAATAAATGGGTTATACTTGTATAGCGCTTTTCTACCTTCAAGGTACTCAAAGCGCTTTGTCAGTATTACCACATTCACCCCTTCACACACACATTCACACACTGATGGCGGGAGCTGCCATGCAAGGTGCTAACCAGCAGCCATCAGGAGCAAATGTTGGAGTTTTAAATAACAGATTTTTCAAAAACTGTTTACAAAATCAATTATGTGGAAAAAAAAAAATTAACATAGCTCTTTACATCTTTTGGTTTTAAATAGGCGGCCCTCTGTGGAGGGGGAATTGGACACCCCTGTTCTAGATTATGTAAGACAGGTACCAGGATCATTTTTATAAGGGTGATAAACACTGACTGAAGCAAATATGTTTAATAGCTCCAACACAACTTATTTTTGATACATTTTTGTTTAATTTCCAGCTGGAACGTACCGATTCAAAAATGTGCTTTAAGTGTATGAATAATTTAGTGTTTAACTGTTTTTGTACATTCTACACGGGAAAAAAATATTCACACTTTGGATTTAGACCATTAAAAAAAAAAAACATAAAAAAAAGCGGCATATAATGCAACTGTGACACAGTTCTAATCAGGATTGTACTGAAAGATTGACTGAAATTGGCAAAATTATTTCAACACATTCTCTTTGTGTATGTGTGTGTGTGTGTTGTAGCTGACCTCAGTGCGGTAGAGCGAACAAGCAAAAAGCAGAAGATCTTCATCCCATACAGAGATTCTGTGCTGACATGGCTGCTTAAAGACAGCCTGGGTGGAAACTCAAAGACCACCATGATTGCAAGTACGCACTGTTCTTCCTGTAAATTTTTGCTGACCGGACATTTTCCGACTTTTTCCACCCTTCCCTGTCCTAATTGTTTTCCCTCTTTTCATCTACCTGTGTGCATTGATCCCTGTCGACTTTTCCTTGCAGCCATTTCCCCCGCTGATCTGCACTATGCAGAGACCTTGAGCACATTGCGATACGCTAGCCGTGCGCGAAACATCGTGAATTCCCCAACAGTGAATGAAGACAGTAGCGTCAAGTTGATCAGAGAGCTGCAGGCAGAGGTCACCAGGCTGAAGAATCTACTAGAAGGAACCAAACTGGTCTGATTTTGATTGACTAAAAAGAAAATATTTGCAAGGCTTTTTCAAATGTTAATAGTCATGGGTCATTTCTAGGTTTCTCATAAACAGCTGTCTTCCTCACTGAAGGTAGAGGAGGAGCTGCATCAGAATGAGGAAAAGGTAAGTGCTAAACTAAGTATGCCGTTTTAGGGCGCTTCCTTGTAAACTCCAGCATTCATTTAATTTCCTGCAGATTTATACCCTAACCAAGGAGTGGACCTGCAGATGGGAGGAAACCCATAGTGTTCTGGAGGTATAGTAATTGTTACTTTAATGTACTGTACATTGCTGCGCCTTTCTTTTAATGCATTGCAAATATAAATTAAGCAGTTGTTCACTTGTGTATGAAATGTAATCCCCGGATAGTGATAGATGCCAACTTGGGTTGTATTAGGGTTGTCCCGATACCAATATTTTGGTACCGGTACCAACATGTATTTCGATAATTTTCTAAATAAAGGGGACCACAAAAAATTGCATTGGCTTTATTTTAACAAAACATCTTACGGTACATCAAACATGTTTCTTATTGCAAGTTTGTCCTTAAATAAAATAGTGAACACACAAGACAACTTGTCTTTTAGTAAGCAAACAAAGGCTCCTAATTTAGCTGCTGACATATGCAGTAACATATAGTGTCATTTTCCATTCTATTATTTTGTTAAAATTGTTAAGAACAAGTGGTAGAAAATGAATTATTAATCTACTTGTTCATTTACTGTTAATATCTGCTTACTTTCTCTTAACATGTTTATCTACACTTCTGTTAAAATGTAATAATCACTTATTCTTCCGTTTGGATGCTTTACATTAAATTTGGATAATACCACAAATTTAGGTATCAATCCAATACCAAGTAGTTACAGGATTATACATTGGTCATATTCAAAGTCCTCATATGTCCAGGGACATATTTCCTGAGATTATAAACAAAATATAACTTTTTTTTTTTAAATGAAAGATTTTGTGATGCTAAAAAATATCGACTAGTATTGACTCGATACGCTCCTGTAATTGGTATCATTACAGTGGATGTCAGTGATGTTGTGTCGTTCGCAAACGATTCGTTCGAACGAACAAATCTTTTGAACGACTCAATTTAAGGAACTGATTCTAGTGATTCAGTACAGTCAAAAGAACTGCCGATCCCATCACTAGATGTCAGGTGTAGATCCACCAATGGCGTTTGTTTACATTGTGACACGTGTGAGCTACGGTGTGTGAAGCATGTTTAGCTATTCCTCGTCCTGCAGGGATGATATTTGTAAGAAACTCACTTTATGTCACCATGGAGGCGAGGATTAGTGATTTAGAAGTAGATAAAACACTGCAGACTGCGACTGGACTTTAGCCGCTAGCTAGCCATGTCTTCAAGCACCTCTTCCGGTGGGCGTTTCAGTGTTATAACTTCACCTTTATCGTTAGTTTTTAAGCCAAAATGCGTCCATTTTCTGTCCACACACTGTCTGCTTGTAAGTACTCCGTGATTGTGCACTGCCAAACATTCTCGTCTGCTCGTAAAACCAATAATGACATGACGGCGGGGGGTGCTGGACCGGTACTTTTTAGAGGTGGTACAGTACCGAATATGATTCATTAATGTCGCGGTACTATTCCGGTATACCGTACAACCTAGGGTACTTTATTAGCACCAGTACCAGTGCTAATAAAGTACCGCGGTACTAATGAGTTAAAAACAGACTACACTGCCTCTGAAAATACCGTTTTTTTATTTTTACACGACGTGCTGGAGCATGTTCGGTAATGCACACGTACGACGTACTTACAAGCAGACGTGGTTTGAAACCACAAGGGGCAGAATGGACGCATTTTGGCTTAAAAACAAACAATGGTTGTGAAGCTATGAACACTGACGCGCCGCTCTACAAGAGGTGCTTTAAAACATGGCTTGTCATCTAGCGGCTAACGTCCATCCGCAGTCTGCAGGAGTTTTAGCTACTTCTAAATCACTAATCATTGCCTCCATGGCGACAAAGTTTCTTACAAGTATCATCCCTGCAGGGCAAAGAATAGCTAAATATACATCACCGTAGGAGGATACAATGGCTAACCCCTTACAAGATAATGCTCCTGAATGTAAACAAATGGGTGGATCTCTGTACATACATAGACTATAACGATACCCAAATACAATGGATGTATCTAGTCGATACTACAATGATTATATCGATATTTTTTATTATCCCAAAATCTTTTGTCATTTTTTAAATTTGTTTTTAAAGTGTGGAAATACGTCCGTGGACACAGGGGAACTTAATGTATAATCCTCTAACTTTTTGGTATTGGACTGATTCCAAAATGTGTAGTATCACTTAAAACTCATGTAAATCATCCTAACAGAAGAATAAGTGCTTATTACATTTCAACAGAAGTGTAGATAGAACATGTTAAAACAGGGAGTAAGCAGATATTAACAGTAAATGAACAAGTAGATTAATAATGCATTTTCTACCACTTGTCTCCTCATAATTTTGACAAAACAATAGAATGGGAAATGACACAATATGTTACTGCATATGTCAGCAGCTAAATTAGGAGCCTTTGTTTGCTAACTTACTACTAAAAGAGTAGTGGTCTACAATGTTCACGATCTTATGTTCTAACAAAATGCTTCATTGATTGCAATAAGAAACAAACATACATTAAATGTATCATAAGATTTTCTGTTAAAATAAAGCCAATATTTTTTTGTTGTCCCCTTTATTTTGAAAAGTATCGAAATACAATTTGGTACCGGTACCAAAATATTGGTATTGGGACAACTGGAGTATCAACCAAAGTCCGTCGGTACTACTGGGTACCGATTCACGTAAAATCAAACTGTGAAATATTTCAAAACCTTTTGTTGACGTGATATCACGGCTGGTTGCAGACTCTCATCAGCTCAAACACTTGGCATGGAAACAATCAGTCAAGCATTCAGAGCGAACTTTGCCCCACGCCTCTATAGATAATGTTACCCAATATCCATGCCAATAAAACAAGAAGGCACTTAAAAATACAGTAAAGCTCCACTTTCCAAAATGCACGAGCTTGATGCTAACTTACATTGTATTTGCCATAGACATGCTACTGATTAGCAATTTTACATGACAATTTTAACACCTCCAAATATGGTAATAAAAACTACGACCAAGATGCACGTTACAATCAAACAGCAAGTGTGGAGTAAATACAATATCCAGTTTTTAACACTTTGTAGGTCTCAACAAAAAAGACTGGCAAATTCAACTTAATGGCACAAACTACTTCCTGGTTAAGGCAACAGGCCGTAGTCTATACACTACTGCCATCCAACGTCCTGGTATTGCAACTGCATGCAAAGTCTACTTTATTTGTGCGCGCATGTGTGCGTGTTTGTGTGTGACACAGACGTGTAAGAAAATATAACTTGGTAGCACAGCTCAGGTTATTAATTTATTTGTACTTTTTTAACATTAACAAATGAACACAGGCTAAACAACTTAAAAATAATGTTGAATACCGTTACCAATCCCTATTTCCAGGTAACCAATTCCTCATCTGTGCCTTTCAATGAGACACAAGTTAGAAGATGTAAACATAACTCTGAGGGGGGGATCAAGGGTGATTGGTCAAATGCAGAGAATAATTTCGCCACACCGACTGTGTGTGAGACAATCATTGGTACTTTAACTTAACTTTAAAGATACAGCAATCATTTGGTTATGGATTTTATCAGACTGTAAACTTTTATAGCCGGTCTGTTTCAAATATAGTTATCCTAACCCATGTGTAAATGGGTCTTGCACAATTATTGATAAATGGTTGGATTATATGATAAACCTAATGTCTGCCATCATGTTTTTGTCTCACTACAATAACTGCTTCCTTCAAATCTATGCTGCAGCAGTTTTGAAGATTCTTGTGCTTGCAGTTGAGCCAACTCACCAGTTGGTGTTGCTGCAGCGCCAATAAACAGCCAGGCATGTTGGCAATGTTGAGTAGTGAGGGAGAGAGTCAGCCTGGCATGAAACATAACTTTGCATACATTAAGATTCAAACAGCACCCAACAGTTGAGTTGTTGAAATACTCCTCAGGTGAGAGTGTTACAGTGTTTGGAAGTCTGGCAAAGAGAAAGCAAACTGACATACCCTCTCTTGCAACCCAATATTGCTTCTGAGGCTGTGCGTGCAACAACCTCAAGGAAAACGCTGGTGTAACAATGAGTGCTGAACAATTTTCCTCTGCTGAATGTCTGCCCAACCTCCCAAATGTCACCATTTTGTTACTGTAGGTTGTTCTATTATGCATACTCTGTGAATCGTGCCTGTCATTAAAAGTATAGGTTGCTTTATTATCTGATAATTAGCACTGGATTATACGATTTATTGAACATTTAACATGTTTTTCAGCAGGTTTTTCCTCTTTCACTTATATTTTGGACAGAGTCTCTGATTTTAAGGTTGACTGGGTTGTCCAATGAGGGATTTGGACCCCATAAAGGACAAGCGGTAGAAAATGGATGGTTGGATTTGGTACATTATGGGTTCCTAATTGGGCTCCCCAATATAGACGCTATAAAATGATTATACATTTGGCAATAGAGCCTTTTTAATGCAGGGGTGTCAAACGTACGGCCCGCTAACAGGTTTTATCCGGCCCGCGGGATGAATTTGCCAAATATAAAAATGAGCCGAAATTTATCAATGAAAGAAACCGCTGTTCTAAATGTGTCCACTAAATGTCACAATAGCAATTCTTTGTATCTTTGTAGATTATGCTAGATATGTAAAAAAAAACACACAAAAAAAACACATTAGTGCACCAGTCGAGGAAAATGAGCAAACTACATTAACATCCTGTAATTAGATTTTGATATAGTTTTAAAAAATTAACACCAATGAGTTGACTGATTAACATTATCAGTTATTCAGTTATACATATTCAGAAAGTATAAATAACAACAAATAGAATACTATTAAACGCAACATCTAAATGTAAAAAAAACATACATTTTTAAACAGAGAAAACAATCTGAAGTTGTCTTTATTTTTAAGTTATTGTGCCGTGATTTTACCAGTCCGGCCCACTTCGAAGTATATTTTTCTCCATGTGGCTCCCGATCTAAAATGAGTTTGACACCCCTGCTTTAATGCATGTCGACACATTCTAGCGGTGTGGCCGTGAATTTTTATTTTTTTTTTTTTTATTTTTTTTTTTTTATAACATAACTCACAATTATTACTAGACAAGGGATAGAAAAACGTGCTACACTCCACAGCATAGGAAGATGCAGAAAGCATAGCTAACCGCCAAGGAGGAACTCTTGAATGGAAACCAATATCAACAGAAATGACACGAAGTATAGTATTAATGGTCACTACTACTGCAGTGATAGACTTTTTGTAATCACAAAAACTTTGTCATTTTTGTTTACAAACTCAGGAAATACGAGCCAATAGTTGGTTATGGTTAGGTAAGTTTTTTTGCTTTTGTTAAAATATGTTACGCTATTGACTTTATTGCATTTTTTTGGTATTAAACATTTGTGCATATGTAATAAAAGGAAAATACCAAAATTTAAAATTTAATTGACATTGTTATATCGCCCTCCTGTGTTTTTGTCTGATTAAGATTGTGATTATAACAATCTAATCATTCAATGCTCTTCAACATTTTAAGTGTCATCACGAGTATGGCCAATACTGCCTCTGTAACTACTTGGTATTTGATCAATACCCACATTTATAGTATCGCCATAACATAAAATATCCCAAAAGAAACATATGTGCTGATTACATTTTATTTAAGTAAGTGGAATCATGTTACAACAAAGTAACCAGATATTAACGGTACATTAGCAGGTAGATTATGAAGAGTTAATACAATTGGAATAATACTAATAATTCTAGTTAAAACAATAATACAACTGAAAGGATGCAGTATGTTACCGTATACATCAGCAGCTAAATTAATCTATATAGAGGAATAGCAATTTTAGGCCATATCGCCCATCCCTAATTCTGTACAAATTTTTGATTTATAGTTTTCAACGGAAAAATATCCATTCCTGGATGTTCCTATTTTTTAAAAATACTGTTGTATAATTAGTATTCTGTTCCCTACGATGGTTAACAGGTGACATTTGGGGTGTTGACAGCCCACCATTCATAACAATTTATTACAAGTCATTAGCAGCTGTCACTGCTCCTAATTAAGAAATCTTGATTATTGACATGTGGCACTTTGATCAGAAGGCAGGCCAATTAATGAAGAGCCTTTATATCGGTATTACCCATGTTTTGTTTTAACGTAAAATTGCCCATTTGACAATATGCAACATTATTTTTCCCCTGTGAACACATTGTGGCATCTAAGCAAAAGGCCACTGTGCTAGTGACCAGCAGGTGCTATGGTGATGCCAAAACTACAAGCATTTGATAAATGACTAAGGATTTGACATTTGTCTCAAAGTTCATTTGCATGTTGTGTGGGTGAAAACTAGGTGGGATTTTGTTATGGAATGCAGACAACAGAGAAGGAGTTGCTGTTTAACTTAAAAAAAAAGAGAAGCTGAACCAGCTGCATCTTCACACACCACTTGACAATTTGTATCAACGTATGGAAAATTGTTTTTTTTTTTATATATATTTTTTAAATGTTCTGCTTCAATGTTTCACATTGACAGCATCCCCATACTTCTGTCAGATATACTTCATCGTTTGAACACACACTTGTCACACTTCAGTTTTAAACACTTGATCAAATTTCAGCTTGAGCCTTTAAGGACAGGCTGACCAAAAAGCTTGTTTATTTTAAAATTCTGTATTTAAAGTGGGTTTACAAAGCAGAGTTATTTAGCAGCCTCTTAGGTTGGTGTCATGGCATATGGGAACGTAATCATGAAATGGATTGTGGAATAGCCTCTTACTAGAATGAAACGGTAACAGAAAATACGAGCCAGGAAGAGGATGTACAGGTGTGTGTGTGTGTATGTATGTATGTATGTATGTATGTATGTATGTATATATATATATATATATATATATATATACAGTCGCGATCAAAAGTTTACATACACTTGTAAAGAACATAATGTCATGGCTGTCTTGAGTTTCCAATAATTTCTACAACTCTTATTTTTTTGTGATAGTGATTGGAGCACATACTTGTTGGTCACAAAAAACATTCATGAAGTTTGGTTCTTTTATGAATTTATTATGGGTCTACTGAAAATGTGACCAAATCTGCTGGTCAAAAGTATACATAGAGCAATGTTAATATTTGGTTTGCATGTCCCTTGGCAAGTTTCACTGCAATACGGTGCTTTTGGTAGCCATCCACAAGCTTCTGGTTAAATTTTTGACCACTCCTCTTGACAAAATTGGTGCAGTTCAGCTAAATTGGTTGGTTTTCTGACATGAAGTTCTTTCTTCAGCATTGTCCACATGTTTAAGTCAGGACTTTGGGGAGACCTTTCTAAAACCTTTTAATTCTAGCCTGATTTAGCCATTCCTTTAACACTTTTGACATGTGGTTGGGGTCATTGTCCTGTTGGAACACCCAACTGCGCCCAAGACCCAACCTCTGGGCTGATGATTTTAGGTTGTCCTGAAGAATTTGGAGGTAATCATCCTTTTTCATCGTCCCATTTAAAACACAAGTTCCATTGGCAGCAAAACAGGCCCAGAGCATAATGCTACCACCACTATGCTTGACGGTAGGGTGGTGTTCCTGGGATTAAAGGTCTCACCTTTTCTCCTCCAAACATATTGCTGGGTATTGTGGCCAAACGGCTAAATTTATGTTTAATCTGACCACAGAACTTTCCTCCAGAAGGTCTTATCTTTGTCCATGTGATGTCCGATGAAACAAAAATCGAGCTGTTAGGCCACAATACCCAGCAATATGTTTGGAGGAGAAAAGGTGAGGCCTTTTTAATCTCGAACACCATGCCTACCGTCAAGCATGGTGGTGGTAGTATTATTCTCTGGGCCTGTTTTGCTGCCAATGGAACTGGTGCTTTAAATGGGACAATGAAAAAGGATGATTATCTCCAAATTCTTCAGGACAACCTAAAATCATCAGCCCGGAGATTGGGTCTTGGGCGCAGATGGGTGTTCTAACAGGTCAATGACCCCAAACACACGTCAAAAGTGGTAAAGGAATGGCTAAATCAGGTTACAATTAAGGTTTTAGAATGGTCTTCCCAAAGTTCTGACTTAAACGTGTGGACAATGCTGAAGAAACAAGTCCAAGTCAGAAAACCAACAAATTTAGCTGAACTGCACCAATTTTGTCAAGAGGAGTGGTCAAAAATTCAACCAGATGCTTGCTAGAAGCTTGTGGGTGGCTACCAAAAGCGCCTTATTGCAGTGAAACTTGCCAAGGGACATGTAACCAAATATTAACATTGCTGTATGTATACTTTTGACCCAGCAGATTTGGTCACATTTTCAGTAGACCCATAATAAATTCATAAATTAATCAAACTTCATGAATGTTTTTTGTGACCAACCAGTATGTGCTCCAATCACTCTATCACACAAAATAAGAGTTGTAAAAACCATTGGAAACTTTAGACAGCCATGACATTGTTCTTTACAAGTGTATGTAAACTTTTGTGTTTGTGTGTGTGTGTGTGTGTGTGTGTGTACTTTATTTAATATTGCCATCTTTTCTGTATTGTAAAGATATGGGCTACATTTTTTGTGTACACTGGCTGAATGCCAGAATCATATAGGTGATTGCTTTCATTGTACTATTCAATTTATTTTCTGCACAGCTGGCAGGCTGCTCCACATGACACGGCTGTCGGAAAACTAGTTAGTGATTAGTTGGCTTGAAGTTGATTTACAAATGCATTTTTGTAACCTCGAGCTGTGTTCAGAGAGAGCGGGAGAAAATGCCAAACTACATACGATAGCATTTAATTGAAGCCTAAATACTCCCCAAGCCAACTAGAATCACAGTATGTTCACCAGCTGTATCTTCTATTGAATAGCAGATTCTAGGTGTTTTTTTTGGTCAGCATAACATAGCTGACTGACTGACTGCAGGGTAAAGGTCAGCTTTCACTGCCACATGCCCGAATGTGAGGAGAATGTAAGAGCCTCTCCTCTGGTCCCGATTTCCGAAGAATGTGACACCGTGCAGTAATTGGTTTGGTTTTGCCCAACTTCTAGTGAAGTCTGTGAATAATATTTTAACGGGCTAAAGTTGATACTTCTCCTCCTCCATTGGGGCATTTCTTCAATCACACATCTCTTGTCACTGTCCAAAAATACAGAGCTAAAAGAGGTGGGAACTAGTTTATGAACTAGTTGTTAATGTAGGTCCGTAACCAGTCTGGCAAAAATGTGAATCACAATTTTTTTGGGGGGGCTGAGAATTTAAATCACGTTTTACTGTTGGGGCTGATAATTGAAATCCTGTTTCTTGGACATTTTTTCCCCCAAATCTGGGGGAAAAAAACAAAAAACCATTCAAAGTGTCCAATTAGAGCAAGTCTCAGGAACTTTGCATACTTTTTGGTGGATATAGCTAGGGATAGGTACCGATTTTTACCAAAAATCAAACTGCTGTATTTTGATACCTTTTTTATGTACGAACATCACGTCTGGTTGCAGACACTTGGCGGGCAAACGAGGACTCAAGCAGCATTCAGAGCGGACTCTTGTTTGAGGGACGAGGTGATTGGGAGCATTTGTTCATAGTGCAGCCCGTGGACAATTGTCCATGTTTAGAAATAGGATTGCATACATGTGTGAATCAAGAGCACAATCTTTTCACAACTAATCGTGCATGGCAATGTAAATCATTAGTCCACTAGCTTCTAGGAGCACTTGTTGCTTTGTTTTCCATAGCTCTGGAGGGAAGTTATTGGCCCTGAACACTTGACTGGAGTACATTTTTCTCGTTTTTAAGGCTCACTGTGCTCTTTGAACTCAGATAATTTCTGGTCAAATAAATCCTTGCTGAACAATTGTGGTCTGCAGCCCTTCTGGTCCTCTCTAAAGCATGATATCCTTTTCTGGAATAAATATTGTACATTACACTTATATTTTAATGCTGTCAATTACATTTTAAATCATACTAATCAAAATAATCAAATGTATATACTTGTTCTTTTGCTTTCTGAGCTCACTACGTTCACCGCTCGCTGTACATATCCTTCGAAGTGAGACCTACACTGTTACAATGTCCCTTTTTCAGATGATATAACTGTTGATGACTGAAATATGCTGATAGCAACCCAATTTAACCCCCCCGCCCCCACCCCCCGGATTGTAAATGTCAATAATTCAATGAATATACTCAGATGATTAACTTGTGTGATGACTGATTAACGTGTACCCCGACTTAAAAACTTGAAAAACCTATTCGGGTGTTACCATTTAGTGGTCAATTGTACGGAATATGTACTGTACTGTGCAATCTACTAATACAAGTTTCAATCAATCAATCAAAACAGGGTTGCTGTAGGTTTGATAAAAATTTAAAGCGCTTTGAGTATCATTCCAGGTATAGTAAAGCGCTATATAGGTTCGCAGCCTCTGAAGCAGAACCTCCAGGTTCTGTAACAGCTTCTTCCCTCAGGCCGTAAGACTCCTGAACGCATCATAATTAAATTATCCCCTCAACTCCCCCCAAAATGGATTAACTCGCTGGAATAAAAAAGACAATATAACATACATCCATAAACGTGGACGCATGTGAAAGTGCAATATATTTATCTGTACAGTAACCTATTTATTTATATATGCACCTTATTGCTTTTTTATCCTGCACTACCATGAGCTTATGTAACGAAATTTCCTTCTTATCTGTACTGTAAAGTTCAAATTTGAATGACAATAAAAAGGAAGTCTAAGTCTAGTCTAGTCTATATATAATGCAGACAATTTACTATAAAATCCACCTAAATATAAGCTGCACCCACTTAATTTTTGGACATTCTGTTTTGCTCATAAACAGGACTCACACGTCTGTAAACCACGTGTTTCGAAACGTGAAATATTTACACAGGCCCTTCTCTTCATTCCCTAATTTAACAAGACATTGCTTGTAACACAGCATCGTACCGAAAAAGTAATCGAGCGCAATCTTCATCTGCCTCCCCCTGCACGCTGAAACAGCTAAAGTCATCTTTTTCTGTGTCGGAGATAAGACCAACATTTTCTCAGGGTTGTTTTCACTTTCACGTTTTGTCTTAAAGAAAATGTCCCTCTGAGCTTGTCTTCCTCACACAGTCCAGCCTTTCGAAACCTGTTGGTGGTAGTGGATTTCCGTTCCTTTTTCGATAGCCAGGTTGATTGCCTGAATCGTATGCATTTTGTCGCGTATTCGCTATGATGCGGGAAAGGGCATAGTGCGCGTGTTTAATTCAACAAATGTATTGGTCCACTGTGACCCGTTGGGCAATTTCATTGGTCGGATTTGACAAGGCTAAATTTATTGATGGCTTGAAAAGCCAAATCCATGAATTAGCCGTAGGGTTTAACGTGTGGGGGTGCGGGGGGGAAACGTCACGGCCTATAGTCCTAAAATGATGGTACATTCTTTGTTTTTCATTTTGCATTTGCAAAGTAACTCAATGGACTATATATGCACTTAACGTGTACATTAAAGGGAACCTGCATTTAAACATTTCTTGCTGGTCTAGATATGTATTGGATATAACCTGACTCTCGCCAGATCCTTGTAGTTCGCTGAGCTCCACACAAGGATCTGGGACTTCTCTATAGGAGATGTATTTCACAAGGCGGGGCCTTGTAAAAAAAATCATTGTATGTGATTGGATAAACCACTTTGTCCGTTATCTTGAATAACGTGCTACTTCAACCACTCACATCGAAATCAAGCCGTGACGCTGATGAGAGCGATGCTGGGAAATCCAAAACAGAACAGCCGACATATTGGATAACGACAGAGCGAAAAGTTAATAAATGCCTTCAAAACCGTTCTCTGTTCATCTTTTAAATAATTAATATTCGATAGATTCGACAAAACCGTTGAAATAGCAGAATCAATGTCAGCACACGACTCCTTGCTGCGTGCCGCCATTGTTGTTTGATCCAAACAGGCGCTTCGGTGCTACGTCACATCTATGAAATCCCGCCCGGCGATCCTGATTGGTTCATTATTTTTTGCTATCTTGAAGGAGTTTGCATTGCCCTCGATCCTTGTGTGGAGCTCAGCGAACTACAAGGGTCTGGCGAGAGTCAGGTTATATTTGATATGCTTTGGTGTAAATTTTGCTCCACAGTCACTTTTATAACCAGTTTTTTTTCATTTGTAAGTTGTTCAATTCTTAAGACATTCCCAGATTGCAAAGGCAACCACGGCTCGCCCTCTTCAAAAGTACCATCATTTGTCTTTTGAAATTGTACAGCGTTAATATATCCGGAGGTCGTCGCCGCTGCTATTTTTTTTCCCATGGCCTCGCTCGCATAATCTTCATTAGTCACCACATTAAGTACACCTGCACATGATCTGATTCATTCAGACTCTGCATAAAAAAAGTTTTTATGACTGGATGTCACACGTCAATGTAATGCGCATGCCAAGGTTGGATGAAAATACTTTTGACATGCTTTTTTGTTTTGTTTCCTTTTATTGCCTGAAGCAGAGGGGATCATGGTTTTGCAGCCGGACTGCAAAACCTCGTGAACCGAGGCATCCAAAACTGCGAGGAAGCTCACACCAAAATGCATGGACCTTATGTTTTGACAAATTGGCATTGTTTGACACACGTATTATAACATTTATAAATCGGAGAAGAACAAAAATCATTATAGTCATCATGAATGTCTGTTTTTTTCTATCTATTTTTTTCTGAAACATAAAGTTTTGAAAAACCCAGTTGTACAACTTAAGAGGCATTTTGATTTTGGAAGTTTCACTCCATTATTTAGCTTTGTTTTACTTTCTGTATAGCACTTTTTTTTTGTACAAAATAAATTGTAATAAGTGTCATGATGCACATTGATAATGTTAATGGCAACAGTCGGTCTTGATGGTTATGTATCAATGATGGCAATGGTGCATGTCATACAAGCCATTGTGTGGAGGCAGCTAGTGGTGCTCTTTTTTTCGCTTGGTGAACACGATGTACAGTTTGAATCTCACCGCGGTAATCTGAATGATTTATTGCCGTCAGCCACTCCACTGCTTCATGGCAACACATGGCTGGAACAGGGCTATTCTGCTTTGGCCTTCAGGCTACGAAGAGCAGTCATAAAGAATTTAGTTTTCTGCTGGTTGTCATTAAATGTCTGTCAGCTGTTTTTTCATTATTATTGTGTGCCATTTCCGCTACAGGCTATCTAGAGACTCTCTGTCCTTCTCAGAATGATCTCTTATGTCCCACAGGAGGAGGCGGTGGCTGTGAAGAAGGAAGGTAGTGCAGTGGTTTTGGACTGCCAGCTACCACATCTGATTGGCATTGATGAGGACTTGCTGAGCACCGGCATCAGTCTCTTTTATTTGAAGGTGAATGGAGTATTTCCTTGTAACACGTCACACATTCAGTCTGCATTTTTATTTCAAATTAACCACCAGCCAAGGTCTATCGCTGTTTATAATTACAGTAGAACAATACCAAACATATTGTCTCCTGATTAATCACCTCTGTAGGAAGGCAAAACCCTGGTGAACCCTAACAAAGCATCCTGTGGTCTGGATATTGGTGAGTCAGGGTTACTACAACATATTGCATGTGGCTTGACTGGAGATGAACAGCATTTTTCTGCACGTCTGTTGTATTGCAGCAGTTGGCGAACCCAAGCTCGGCTGTGTGTTTGAGAACCATGCTGGGATTGTGACTCTCATCCCTCAAGAGGGTGCAGTGTGTGCAGTCAATCGCACTGCAGTAACTCATCCCTGTCAGCTGACTCAGGGTAAGCTCGCCTTAATATTCTCTCACGGATGCAAGAGAAAGGAATGCAAGGTTCTCCAATTCCATTCATTGACTTAAGCAAGCCACATCTGCTAATGAAATCCATGTTCTTTTGCTCCGCTGCAAGCATCACCTTCTTGGCATGAGTGAGTTCTGAACGCAGCTCTTCACAAGGCAGATGCTGTTTCTCTTAATAAACATGCCGAAGAGTGAGAGGCTCTTGACAAAGCCCGAGGCCCATGTTTTTAATTAGCAGATGAATTTGATTAGGGCCCACAGGTTTCAAGTGGGGCCAGAGCGTTACCCTTTCAAAGGACTGAGCCAAGCGGCGTTGAAGCTTCCAACCTTGCTTGCAGGGGCTTGGAGCCTTCAGGCTTATTGCTTCCTCCTACACAGGGCTTTGCTTTTTGAGAGATAACAGCACACCAATTTGAGAAGCAATGCTAGCCTTCTTTTATAACCATTTCAGCGGATCCAATATCCCCTTCACAAACCGCTGTATCTGAAGGCATTTTCTTGGACAAATGGTAGTCATTTTCTCCCCAAAAGCAGCTGTAATCCATACCGGCTGCCCTCGCAGGTGCTTTGTCACTCGTCTAAGTCATTTGTAGTTGCAAGATTAGAATTTACTGTCGACAGCCAGGAGGCGGAGATTGCAGAGGAAGCCTTGAGAAAAAATCTGGATGTGACTGCATGAGTTTGATATATAAACCCTCATATCACTTCAAGTCTATCACTTTCTGAACATTATCAAGCCTTCTTGGGCCATTTTCTGTTGTAGATCATTCTGTGGTTTAGGGCGCTGCCAATCACTTTGGAAATTGCTTTTACAGGAAGTCTTTATCTATTGCACCGTTGTGAAAATATAGCAAAGATTGGGGGGGGGGTAATGAGCTACAAGTAGCAACGCTACGAAGCCTAACCACATTTCCCGGTAACAGTCTTTTTTGAACCGGTAGAGATTCATGTAGCTTAGCTTTTTTTAGCGACATAGTGTCCATAAAAGCTACAAACTACAAAGAGAAAATGGAGGGCAAATCCATCCATCCATTAGTGTTTTTCCCCTCCTGGGAACCTAAGGTGGAGGAATAAGTAGAAACTCCCTTGATGGGTTGGTTTACGTATGATGAGTCACGAATGGGTGATGTTAAGGCAAAACATTACGGCAGGCCAATCAGAGGCAAGATAGGGCGGGTCATGATGCTTTAAAACCTCAAAAGCAATATCAAAACACGTTTTCTGCAGCATGGCAGAAACCACATGAGGCGAGGATCTTGTTTAAATGACTGTTTCTTCCAGGATGCATCAATATGCCATTTACCGGTACTTTTAGTTTGACATATTTGTTTTATTTTTACATTTTATAAACTTTATTTTGTTCTGGCTAACTTGACTGTGCACAGCTGTGTGAGCAAACCACTCAGGGAGAAGGGAGGTTAGTGGAAAGTGGCTATACTGATTACTCCATGCAGCTTAGTTAATACTGGTATAAAAGTTACATTGGATTCCAGATTGTTTACTTTTATAGATTTCTGCTCATGTAAAGAGTTTGTTAGTCTGTTTTGAGAGACACATGTTTTGCACTTTTCCTTTGGCCAGGTTATTGTCATTTTGCCACAGTGGTTTCTGTTGAAACAGTAAATTATCCTTTGTTGAAAAGTCTCAATTCCAATAGAGTATATATTTTGGTGTTTGTTCAATATTATTATTGTTTGACTGCCTTTAATGTAATTTGTTCCCAGTGTTTCCCCCATAATTTTGTACAAGATACCACAACTTTGCAAGTTAAGAAATGTTAAAAAGCCAGACACAGGGTATGTTTCCAGTTTGTTTACTATAATGAAAAAACAAATTGAGCATTTATTTTCTGCCTTTGTTTGGTGTAAAGTTATACATTCAGTTAAGATATCTGTTTGTATACATCATGTAGTGTTGATGTAGCAAGCTACTTTGGCTGTGTAGCTTGTAGTGTAGCTATAATTCTGTGGGGATAGAGATGTGATTGAGAGTAACTAGTTCAGTTTGTTTATTTCGAACATGCATACGATACAATGTAATGCATCACGCATTTCCAGTTGTTTCATTACAGCACGTCCGAAAAGGAGAAGGAAGAAGCAGAGCTAATTTAATCCTACCCCTTTTCATACCATAGCAATTTTATCCAATTTCCTTGTTCCCTGTAACAGAACAGTGAACAAATAGAACATAAATATACCATAGTAAACAAACAAATATTAAATACATAAATAATCTTTGTCTCAATAAAAAAAGGGTTTAAGATGTTCATCATGATTCTTGTTCTGTGTACTTTGTGAACACTTGCAGTTTGAACAGTGTCTTAAACTGAATCATATTGGTGCTTTGATTGATTTCTTTGGTTAATCCGTTCCATTATTTAATTCCACATACTGATATTTTAAAGGTTTTAGTGTTGTACGTAGATACAAATGTTTTAAACTAAAATTTTCCTCTAAGGTTATATTTTTCCTCTTTTGTTGAGAATAATTGTTGTACATTCTTGGGTAGCAGGTTATAGTTTGCTTTGTACATCATTTTAGCTGTTTGCAAATGCACCAAATTGTTGAATTTCAATAATTGTGGTTTAATAAAAAAAAAAGGGTTTGTATGTTCTCTATATCCAACATTATGTATTATTCTAATTGATCTTTTTTGTAACACATTTAGTGAATAAACCGCACATTTGTAGTTGTTTCCCCATATTTCTACACAATAACTCAGATATGGTAACCCTAGCGAGCAGTAGAAAATATGAAGTGATTTTTGGTCTAGAACATGTTTTGCTTTATTCATTATTGACATGTTTCTTGCTACTTCATGTTGTATATTTTTTACTTGAGAGTTCCAATTCATTTGATCTATTAGTACACCCAAAAATGTGTTTTCTTTTATCCTTTCAATATTTACTCCGTCTATCTGTATTTGTTTGACTTTCTCTTCTACTGTTACCAAATAGCATTATTTTAGTCTTACTGAGATTCAAAGAGTCTGTTTTTGTCAAACCATCTTTTTAATTTGTTCATTTCTTCTGTTATTATTTGTATTATCTTGTGTGTTCTCTCCTGAACAAAATGCAGTTGTCCATCCATTTTCTACCGCTTGTCCCTTTTGGGGTTGCGGGGTGTCGCTGGAGCCTATCTCAGCTACAATCGGGCTGAAAGCGGGGTACACCCTGGACAAGTCGCCACCTCATCACAGAAATGCAGTTGTATCATCTGTAAATAATACTAACTTTAAGCCCTTTGTAACTTTACTAATGTCATATATATAGATAGTAGTAGCTTACATTTTCCAAGTAGCTTGCCCATCACTGAAATGTAGGTGCCGTTTTAATACTAGCAAGTTTTTACTTCTTTGAAACATTGACAGGAACGTTTCCATCGGCCAAGTTGTAGCTTTTCATGCATTATGGATAATGTTCTGACACTCTATCATCTGTGCCAGATCTTGTGAAGAGCCTCAAATCTTTAATTGCTGCACCTGTCTTAGTAAGGCTTGCATTATTTATTCCAAATACTTTGAGCTTGCAGGTAGCTTAGTGATTTGCAACTCTCTAATGCGTCCCCCCTTTCCCTTCAGGTGCCATCATACAGCTCGGGAGCAGAACCCTATTACGCTTCAACCACCCCACCGGAGCTGTCGACCTCCGAGAGAAACCGCAGGTGCAGACAGAACCTGACTACAGCAGACATGCACGTCTGTCTGTGTGCTATGACTATGGATGTGCCGAACGATCGGCCAGCTATCACTATTGATCGATTTTTTTTTTTACGTAAAAGCATGTGATTGGCATTACCAATTAATGCTGATCCCCTCTGGAAGCTAAATTTGTTACATACCGAGAGCGAGCTATTCGCTCAGTTAGCTTTAAACAACACCAAGAAATAAGTGCTTAGTAATGTTTAAGAAGTGTAATCACGTTCCAGCAAAAAGTAAGCAACTATGAACAAGTAGAGAAATAGGAGCTAGAGAGAGGATAACTGTCAGCATTGTCACAGCAAGTACACGACACAAAGGGCAGATTGATCCATAAGTTGGTGGTTAGAATTAGTATATAATCAATACTAGAGTGATTCGATCGATATATGTAGTCTCTCAAAATAATTTAATTAGAGACATTTTTATTAATCTATTTATCTTTTTAAACTCTGATTAATTCCCTGGATGACTGAGGGCAAAACCCAAAAAATTTTAAATTAATAGATACCCGTAGTAGTTTTTGCCTTTTAATTTAAGTTGGTGTGTACTGGTGACTTTGTTTTTATCAAACAATTGTATGTAATATAAGGAATTTGTTTGAATATTATGTTAATATTGTTAAACTGTTGATAGCACTCACAATAAATGAATTAAAAAATGTATAGTTAATACAAATACCAATAACATGTATCGGCCAATCTCACTCATGGATGATCGGTATCAGGATCAGCAGCATAAAAGCCTGATCGGAACATACTGTAACTTTAAATAACTTGCTAACCCAGTGGCTTTGAGTCCCCCCACCAGCTTGTCAAATATACTTTTTAATTGGGTCAAAACATACATGTGAACTCTATATAATCCAGTAATGAATACAACATTTTATTGAAAATAATTTGAACTAATAAAATATATATCCAGTATATGGTCACAAATTTGTGCATTTTTAATCAAAATTGTTTTGCTTTCGTCTGAGCACATAGTCAAACCAATTTAAAGGGGAACATTATCACCAGACCTATGTAAGCGTCAATATATACCTTGATGTTGCAGAAAAAAGACCATATATTTTTTAACCGATTTCCGAACTCTAAATGGGTGAATTTTGGCGAATTAAACGCCTTTCTATTATTCGCTCTCGGAGCCAACGTGACGTCACATCGGGAAGCAATCCGCCATTTTCTCAAACACCGAGTCAAATCAGCTCTGTTATTTTCCGTTTTTTCGACTGTTTTCCGTACCTTGGAGACATCATGCCTCGTCGGTGTGTTGTCGGAGGGTGTAACAACACGAACAGGGACGGATTCAAGTTGCACCAGTGGCCCAAAGATGTAAAAGTGGCAAGAAATTGGACGTTTGTTCCGCACAATTTACCGACGAAAGCTATGCGAAGACAGAGATGGCAAGAATGTGTGGATATCCTGCGACACTCAAAGCAGATGCATTTCCAACGATAAAGTCAAAGAAATCTGCCGCCAGACCCCCATTGAATCTGCCGGAGTGTGTGAGCAATTCAGGGACAAAGGGGCTCGGTAGCCCGGCAAGCAATGGCGACAGTTTGTTCCCGCAGACGAGCGAGCTAAACCCCATGGATGTCTTGGCTCACATGTCCCTTATGCCACCGAAGATGATCAAGAGAAGAATATCGACCCTAGCTTCTCTGGCCTGCTGACATCAACTCCAAAACTGGACAGATCAGCTTTCAGGAAAAGAGCGCGGATGAGGGTATGTCTACAGAATATATTAATTGATGAAAATTGGGCTGTCTGCACTCTCAAAGTGCATGTTGTTGCCAAATGTATTTCATATGTTGTAAACATAGTTCATAGTTGTTAGTTTCCTTTAATGCCAAACGAACACATACCAATCGTTGGTTAGAAGGCGATCGCCAAATTCGTCCTCGCTTTCTCCCGTGTCGCTGGCTGTCGTGTCGTTTTCGTCTGCATACGGTTCAAACCGATATGGCTCAATAGCTTCAGTTTCTTCTTCAATTTCGTTTTCGCTACCTGCCTCCACACTACAACCATCCGTTTCAATACATGCTTAAGCCGCTGAAATCCGAGTCTGAATCCGAGCTAATGTCGCTATAGCTTGCTGTTCTATGCGCCATGTTTGTTTGTGTTGGTATCACTATGGGACGTCACAGGAAAATGGACGGGTGCATATAACGATGGTTAAAATCAGGCACTTTGAAGCTTTTTTAAGGGATATTGCGTGATGGGTAAAATTTTGAAAGAAACTTCGAAAAATAAAATAAGCCACTGGGAACTGATTTTTAATGGTTTTAACCCTTCTGAAATTGTGATAATGTTCCCCTTTAACTCCCCTCCCTTTCTTGACCCCTTGAACAGCCTTTTTGTTTTGTTTTTTGAAATGTGATCAAAACGTGGAAAAAATACAAACTTTTATGAACTTACATCAAGTGCAAAAAAATTAACCCTTTTGTAATTGATTTTTCATTCCAGTCTTGTCTCATTCTGATTGCTACAGGCTCTGCGGGTATCGAGAATCAGCCTGTCTCCAAAATGGAAATCTAAAATTCCTTCCAAGACGACACTTGCCACTCCAAGGTAGGACTCCAAGCAGACAAACACAAAACACTCTGAGGTGAAGAAGGTTCAGTTGCAACTAGTTTGTCGCCACTTCTTTTTTAGCTGGATGTGTCAGCGCATAGTCAAAGCCATAAATCATGGCGGCATTTCAGTGAGAAGTGGGAATGTTGCAAATGAACATGCCAACCCGAAGCACTTCATGCTGTGCCAGTGTAAATCACAGCTGGTCTAGACAGCTGAGGGGGTGTCCCAGGTCGGCATCTATAGTTCAGTCGGTAGTGATCTGGCGCTGTGTCCCATTTTTGAAAACATCACTCTTCATTTGACATTAGCCTGCCATGAACCTTCTAACTATGCATTTTAAGAAGTAAAACGAGGACAAGATGGATGTGCAGACTAGCACATTTCTGTCTGTAGTAGTTTTCTCGTAAGTCTACAGCAGGGGTGCCAATTTTTTATTTTTTTGCCCCAGAGGCCAAAGTGAAAATGTGCCAAAGGGCCGCGGGCCAAACACAGCAATGTTAAGCGTACAGCAGCGTCATGAGAGAGTACTGCCTCGTTAGCCTGGTGGACATGTCATCAATGATTGCGAGCTTCAAAGTGGTTATGTATGAATATGTATCAGATTTGGAAAGCCACCCTTTGGCGGGCCAAACAAAATGACTTGGCGGACCCCACTTTGGGCACTCCTGGTCTGCAGCTTGTACAGCCCAAATGCCTGGAGAAGACATTGCAACATGTGCCTCTGTGGTTTTAGAATAAGACAAAGCTGTAAAGATGGCAAGACACGATGAAGATCATTTGGGTTCAGAATTTACATGGATATTATTTGAAGATTTCAGGTACAGTGGTGCCTAGATTATCTTACGTCTCACTTTTCGTACGGTTAAAGTTTTCGCCAACATTTTTTGCCAAGATATTGCCCAGTTTTTGTATGTCTTGGTTGTTGTACGCCCAAACAAGTTAGTTTGCCCACTTTTCATTACGCGGAATCAAGTGCCTTATGGAGGAACTGCACTTTTGCCTATTGTTCACAATCATTATGAAAGACATGGCAACGGATGGATTTTTTTTTTTTTTAATGCATTACAAATGTTAACTAAATGTAAATAAAAGTGAGCTTACTGCGGAGCCAACGGAAACTACTCTATTCAATACTCTATTTACATTTTGAGATTTGAATATTAATTAAATATTAGTGATATTGTTATTATAAACAAACTATTTAGCGGTACCGTGATCACTTCCGTGTGTGTCCCTTTACATCAAGTGGTCTTTTGCTTCCTCGCTTCCTTGCTCCCTGTAAGTTTATTGTAGATCATAAATGTCTCTCATCTGAATAGTAGGACGTATTCCGACAAGTTGAAACACTTTGACAGCCAACACTTTGACCCGTAACTGGTGAGGACGACACGAAAAGACTCTTACGTCACCCCGCACTCCCACCTCGTTTCTTTGAGGATTATAATTAAATTATTCACCTAAATGGGAATGTATTAACATTGCAGCAGTTGGCATCCTAATGATAGCAGACCTTGCACGGTAAGTGATGTTTTATTATGTCTGTTTGCTCTCAAAGTCTGCAGTGAGTGGCTGCGTTTCCATTATCCCTAGAAATGCGCAAAACCTATATGTCGACTGGTAATGGACACGCCTATATTTCAAAAAGCCTCTCAAATATCGCTAAAACATTTGAGACGTTTCGATAGTGATGTGAAGTGAATTATATTTATATAACGCTTTTTGTCTAGTGACTCCAAGCGCTTTACATAGTGAAACCCAATATCTAAGTTAGATTTAAACCAGTGTGGGTGGCACTGGGAGCAGGTGGGTAAAGTGTCTTGCCCAAGGACACAACGGCAGTGACGAGGATGGCAGAAACGGGGATCGAACCTGCAACCCTCATGTTGCTGGCACGGCCACACTTTTTTCGCATTTAGATGTCACTTAAACCAGTGGTCCCCAACCTTTTTGTAGCTGCGGACCGGTCAACGCTTAAATTTGTCCCACGGGGGAGGGGCTGGATTTTAAAATATTTTTTTTTCATAAAGAAATACAATCATGTGTGCTTACGGACTGTATCCCCGACTGTATTGATCTATATTGATATATAATGTATATATTATGTTTTTTATATTGATTTAATACAAAAAAAAAAAATATATATATATATTTTTAAATTTTTTTTTATTTCTTGTGCGGCCCGGTGGTTGGGGACCACTGACTTAAACAACAAACCGACGGGGCGCCCATGATGGGTCATCTTGGTCTTGCTTCCGATCGATTGGACGTCGCACCGGACCATCTCGCGTGGAGAGACCCACATGTTTGCCCGAACAAAATTAGGGGGCCATGAGTCTCCGATCGGTCGCCCGGTAGGGAGGGGGAGGAGCAAGCTAGGCGGCATTGCCGCACTGGGACCTCCCGCGAGGCCCTACCCACAATAGAGGCCGACCTGCAAGCGCGGAGAGACCCACATGCCCAAACAAGTGTCAAAGGAGCAGTAAAGATGTTGCCTTTGAGCGATGACCTGCTGCCTTGGTCATCTATTGACATCACGGAGCAGTGGCTGCGAAATCTTCCTCAAAGTGGAGTCTCGCGAGATGAGATTTTACGAGACTTACTGCTCATGATGCAAAACACCCTATAAGTCGCAAATGTACTTGAACAAAATTTTAAAAATATTGCTTTTAATTTGCGATTAAAACTGCAATGGAAATGCAGCTAGTAATCAGTGATGAAAGGGGAAAAAAAGCAAACGTGATGCGTTTTTGAAATTAATGCTTAAAACGATCAAATTATGTAAATATTAAATGTTATAAATGTGCCCGTTACTACATTACTATAATGACATGTATATAAAACCTTAATGGAGGTGTTTGGATGTTTTTAAGGGCTTTATAGGCTGAATTGCGTGGCTTCCATAGTAAGAACTTTTGATCACATTTATTTAATATCTAGAATGCAAAACAAACAAATACCATCCATTGTCTTGTCCTTCATAATGATTGTGAATGACAGGCAATATTTAAAAAAAAAAAAAAGTGCAGTTCCCCTTTAAAATTTCCACGTGATTTTTTTTTTTTTTTTTTTGTGTTTTCTAACAGCAAAATAAAGCCAACATTGCCAAAGTCGTATGCACCAGCTCTTTATTAAAGTCGAGAAACACTATTCAGTTCAAGAAAGAACTTAACAAAATACAATGGTATGCTCCGTGTGGCTTACCCTTCCTCCCTCTCAGCTCATCGCTGTTTTTGCCTGCAGCATGCCAAAACCCACTTTTATAAAATATTTTATTCTGTAATAGTTGTACTTTATTCAATGTGGAGTTGTTTTGTGTTCAAGTGAATGACTGTTATGTAAACAATGCTTTTTTTATATTATATTTTTACTTTTATTGCTTATTATAAAGTAAATTTTTATAAAAGCGTATCTAAGTAAAATGTATTAAGTATCACTGAGTCTTCAATCAAGGTACAAATTACCATTTATTATTTTCATTCCTCATCTACATGTATTACACATTTTCTGCAGATAAAACTAATTATTCTTTAGAAAACATGTTATTTTTTGCTGGAACATATTGAATTTGCATTACAAAAATGTATTAGTTTTTTTGTATGATTCAATTTCGGAACATATTACTCATGAAAACCGAGGTACCACTGTATTTATAAAGCCTGATGAAGGATGTCCTTTCCTACCATTTTTAACTATCCGTCACAGCGGTCGTCAGCGTTAAGGTCTCCGCAAGGTTTTTTTTTTTCCCAATAAGGAAATTTCTGTTGTCAAACTTACATTTACAGTATGTATGTATGTAAGTGGACAGAGTGATGCACAATGCCACAAACGGGATCTAGCTTGTTAAATGCACCTAGCACTATTTTCCCAGCCTGTTCCACATCATAGTAACATATTGTCAATTCAATATTTTCTTACGATTTACAGGAGAATTTCACAACACATATGTCGTAAATATGTGTGTACTCTTCCTGGTATATTTCAATTTTAATTACTGGTATAATTAATAAGTTATAAGGTTATCAACCATAGGACTTGACTGGCACACTGACTTTTGTTTTCATGACTCAACATTATGGTTTAAGTTGTGGCAATTCTGCCATTAGCGTCAATTAGTGATACATAACCAAACAAGTGAGACTGACCGCAGCATTTCAAATGTACTGTCTTGGCTGATTTGATTATACTGCTCTGAATATTGTCAATTAAATTGTTCTGGGGAATAGCAAATTGCACAGGATTTTAGGCTTCACAGATGGACATTTTTATTAAAGAGGCAAAACATGGCAGCGCTCTACTTTTATCTTGTGAATTTACTGTCTCAAAAGTACTTCAGTTTGTGCAGTATAAAATTGATTGTACACTGTTCCAAATTAGGCAAATTGGATTTAAGAGTCAAAAAAACGTTTTTGTTTTGTTTTTCCATTAAACTCATGGATGGTATTGTCTCAAGGCTCTGTAGATCATTGACATCAATCTCAGACACCTGTGATAAATAGGCTCCCTGCAAATAATAATTAACTTAGAATTTCATGACTGCAACACGTGCCAAAGTAGTTGGGAAAGGGCATGTTCACCACTGTGTTACATGGCCTTTCCTTTTAACACTCAGTAAACATTTGGGAACTGAGGAGACACATTTTTTAAGCTTCTCAGGTGGAATTCTTTCCCATTCTTGCTTGATGTACAGCTTAAGTTGTTCAACAGTCTGGGGGTCACCATTGTGGTATTTTAGGCTTCATAATGCGCCACACATTTTCAATGGGAGACAGGTCTGGACTACAGGCAGGCCAGTCTAGTACCTGCACTCTTTTACTATGAAGCCACGTTGATGTAACACGTGGCTTGGCATTGTCTTGCTGAAATAAGCAGGGGCGTCCATGGTAACGTTGCTTGGATGGCAACATATGTTGCTCCAAAACCTGTATGTACCTTTTTTAGCATTAATGGCCCCTTCACAGATGTGTAAGTTACCCATGTCTTGTGCACTAATACACCCCCATACCATCACAGATGCTGGCTTTTCAACTTTGCGCCTATAACAATCCGGATGGTTCTTTTCCTCTTTGGTCCAGAGGACACGACATTCACAATTTCCAAAAACAATTTTGAAATGTGGACTCATCAGACCACAGAACACTTTTCCACTTTGTATCAGTCCATCTTAGATGAGCTCAGGCCCAGCGAAGCCGACAGCGTTTCTGGGTGTTGTTGATAAACTGTTTTCGCCTTGCATAGGAGAGTTTTAACTTGCACTTACAGATGTAGCGACCAACTGTAGTTACTGACAGTGGGTTTCTGAAGTGTTCCTGAGCCCATGTGGTGATATCCTTCACACACTGATGTCGCTTGTTGATGCAGTACAGCCTGAGGGATCGAAGGTCACGGGCTTAGCTGCTTACGTGCAGTGATTTCTCCAGATTCTCTGAACCCTTTGATATTACGGACCGTAGATGGTGAAATCCCTAAATTCCTTGCAATAGTTTGTTGAGAAAGGTTTTTCTTAAACTGTTCAACAATTTGCTCACGCATTTGTTGACAAAGTGGTGACCCTCGCCCCATCCTTGTTTGTGAATGACTGAGCATTTCATGGAATCTACTTTTATACCCAATCATGGCACCCACCTGTTCCCAATCTGCCTGTTCACCTGTGGGATGTTCCAAATAAGTGTTTGATGAGCATTCCTCTACCTTATCAGTATTTATTGCCACCTTTCCCAACTTCTTTGTCACATGTTGCTGGCATCAAATTCTAAAGTTAATGATTATTTGCAAAAAAAAAAAGTTTATCAGTTTGAACATCAAATATGTTGTCTTTGTAGCATATTCAACTGAATATGGGTTGAAAATGATTTGCAAATCATTGTATTCCGTTTATATTTACATCTAACACAATTTCCCAACTCATATGGAAACAGGGTTTGTATTTCCGATTAAGAGAGAAGCTGCTAAAAGGCCATTGCAAAGCAGCGAAGAGGTACTTGAAGCCGCTGGTGCCTCTAGAGTCCCACAAACCTCAAGGTGTAGGATCCTCAAGAAGTTTGCAAGTGTGCTTAAAGCTAATATTCGGCCACTCCTAAACAATGCTCGCAAGCAGAAACGGTTGCAGTGGGCTCAGGAATACATGAAGACTAATTTTCAAACAAGTTTTGTTAACCGATGACTCGATGAGTGCCATGCAACCCTAGATGGCCCAGATGGCTGGATCAGCGGATGGTTGGTGAATGGCCACAATGTCCCAACAAGGCTTAGACGGCAGCAAAGGGGTGGGGGTGTCATGTTTTTGGCTGGAATCATGGGGAGAGAGCTGGTAGGTCCCTTTAGGATCCCCGAGGGTGTGAAAGTGACCTCTGCAAAGTATGTAGAGTTCCTGACTGACCGCTTTCTTCCATGGTACAAAAAGAAGAACTGCACCTTCCGACAAACATCTTCATGCATGACAATGCCCCATCTCATGCTGCAAAGAACACCACTGAGTCACTGGCTGCTATGGGCATAAGAGGAGAGAAACTGATGGTGTGGCCACCATCCTCTCCTGACCTCAACCCTATTGAGAACCTCTGGAGCATCATCAAGCAAAAGATCTATGAGGGTGGGAGACAGTTCATATCCAAGCAGCAGCTCTGGGACACTATTCGAACATCCTGCAAAGAAATTAAAGCTGAAACAGTCCAAGAATACACAAGTTCAATGGATGCAAGGCTTATGAAAGTGATCTAAAAAAGGGGATCCTATATTAACATGTAACTCAGCTTGTTTGATCAGAAGTTATTTCAATCAAAAATATTTTAATTTATATGGTCTAATAATGCTACAAATTTAACATGTGACCATTTATAGTTCTTTACAGCCTATAAAATGTCTTGAAACGCTGTTGTGCTTAATAATTTGGAACAGTGGACTTTGAGTTATTTACTGTTTTTTATTGTAAAAATAAATTTAGAGATTTGATTTAAACTAACAGCTGATGACTTGAAAATGATACTGACTGACATTTGCATCAATTATTTATGACAATTTGAGTAAAATGTACTTTGCATAATAATTTGGAACACAGTGTATATGTAGCCGGTTCGAGTCTGCGTTGTGTATTGCTGGTGTTGCTTGGAAGACAAGGGGACTCGGTGGTTGCCTTTAGCCGAAACAGGTGGCGTATTTATTGCTGTATGAAATACACAGGAAATAATGCGGCAGCATTAACACACGACTCTGCAGCACACCAGTCTCCTCACGGCATGTCTCAACAGCAAGTGAGCTTAAATGACCAGAAATGCTATATAAAACATTCACAAATGTCACAAAACCTATACATCACAATTACAAATACACTGAAAATTAATATACCACCGTCAAATATTATATACAATAGCAAAATAAACAATGAATTAAAACAGTACAGAAGAATAGAATAAAGTTTTGGGATCAACAGAAACATACCTGTATGAAATAGACAGGAAATAATGCAGCAGCATTAACACACGACTCTGCAGCACACCAGTCTAAAATGGAGGGAAAACTTCAATGAAGTGCCGCAGCCACTGTGTGTGAGTGAGAAGTGCTACCGAACAGTACACTGGCAAAACGTTTGCTAAAACACTCAAACTCTGAGCAAAACAAGTGTTCATGAACATGTTAGCAACATTAGCAGCACAAGAGTAACTTATAACCTCGTTTCACAGTTACATTCTCTTTAAAACACGAGAGAAGAGAAAAACACTCACCTCCTCACGGCATGTCTCAACAGCAAGTGAGGACGACAACGTCACTACCGGAAGAAGGTAGGACTTCAAAATAAAATGACAAATGCTCCCAAAACGAACTATTTGCTGGAAAAAAATTACAAAATAAAAGTGCCAATGAATACAATAGAGCAATTAAAACGTGAGGGAATTTTGGTGGAATGCATAACATATATATTATATACCTGCTACATTCACCCCTCCTGAATTACACCAAAATCCTGAGCAGCTGACTGGACATGACCAGTAACACTGGGCCATACACACGGGTTTACATTAAGATCTAATCTTCACATTCAGCTTGAGAGCTACCTGACAAACGGGTTTAGAGAAATCAAAGGGTTGCGCAAGCCCTAGTCCCTCCCAGAATCGCCTGGTGCCGTGTACACCAAACTACCCGGCCCACTTTACTCTTAAGTCCCACTTGCAAGGATACACACTAAGTATCATCTTACAGCGGCAAAGTGCAAAACAAAATAAAAACAACAATACAATAGACACTATATCCCAGGAAAAAAATGAAACATAAGACAACCTTTCGGAACAGAATAGGGCAAGAAGACACTTTGATTACCAACTAAATGAGTTTAAAAAACCCCCATGATAATCGGCGTCTGAGCCATTGTCTCTACTAGGCGGCTGGCCCTCTTAACAACCCTGCCAGCACGTGTTCTAAACACACCGCCTTCTTGTGTGGATGCCTGGCTTACTAGACCCCGTCCCCCAACTGGTAACATTGAGTCAGGGATAACAGTTGGGACATGGCCTGTGGCAACCCCCGGCACTGTGTCTGCTGTGTCAACTGCTGGCACTGTGACTGGTTGAAACGACTGGATACTGCTTGCATCAACCACTGATACTGTATCTGGTGCCACTGACCGGCCTATCTCTGTATCAGAAGAGTCTTGCTCCATATAAGACTGGGCTGCATCCATAGACACTCCGTCACAGGGTTGGTGACTGGCGGATTCTTCAGCCCCGCTCAATACCCATGCACTCGTCCTATCCTCCAAACTCTCCCCCTCCAAAGAGTCAATGAGATCCTCCATTTGACACTCATCCTCTGAATCATCAAGACTGTCCTCAGTTCCTGACATGTCTCCATCAGCAGACTCTATGGGCAGGAAGCTGATGTCCAGGATAAGGTTGCGATGTACCACCTTTTGTTTTTCCTTTGTCATCTTCCAACTTGTAGACATGAGTCTGCGGGTTGCTGTCCATGACAGTATAGACTGTTGGTTCTCACTTGTCTGCAAGTTTCTTCTTTCCCTTCTCGCCTTTGTTGGCGAGGAGTACTCGATCTCCCACATTCAGGTAAGTCCCCTTGACCTTCCGATTGTAACCTCTGGCTTGCTTGTCTTGTTCTTTGATAGCATGCGTTTGAGCAATGCCGGCTGCTTCATGGAGGTAAGACATAAGAGATGTTACATAGCTGTCATAGTCAACGACCACCGGGTCATGTAGGACCCGTTTGAACATCACATCAACGGGGAGCCTCGGAACCCGCCCAAACATGAGATGAAAAGGTGCGTATCCAGTTGTTTCATGCACCGTTGCATTATATGCAAATGTCAGGGTCTGGATTTGCTGGGGCCACTTGGCCTTCTCTTTCAGCGACAACGAACGCAGCATATTCCCAAGAGTCCTGTTAAATCTCTCGGTCCCTCCGTTCCCCATGGGGTGGTAGGCTGTAGTGTGCGACTTGGAGACTCCTGATAGTTTAAGCAGCTCCGCAATAAGCTCACTCTCAAAGTTGGCACCTTGATCTGTGTGGATGCGCCTTGGAAACCCGTATACACAGAAGACGTTATCCCATAACTTTTTGGCAACCTGCTTTGCCTGTTGGTTTGCACAGGGAAAGGCATGGGCCAACTTTGTGAAGTGGTCCGTCAGGACAAGAACGTCCACTGAACGCTGCTTGCTATCCTCTGCACTCCAGAAATCCAAGCACACTAGTTCCATTGGAGCCGAGGTCCTGATACTCTCAAGTGGAGCTCTGGCGGAAGGATCTGGTGTCTTGGCCAGGATGCACCTCTGACAACACTTGATGTAGTCTTTAATTTGATGCTCCATTCTAGGCCAAAAGAAGCGTTGTCTTGCCAGGTGAATTGTTCTTGCCTGCCCTTGATGTCCGGCCAAGTCATGCACACCGCGCAAGGCCTTTTCTATCAGGCTATTGGGCAACACAAACTGATGCCTCTTCTGTTTGCTCATGGAATCTCTGGTGACTCTATAGAGCACCCCATCAATAACTTTAAGCCTCTCCCACTGTCTGATAAGGACCAGGGCACTCGTGTCCAGACCGTCCTTCTCTCGCCTTGAGGGCCTCCTCTGCCGATTCAGAAATGGCATGACTCTAGAGATGCCTGGGTCAAGTTCTTGACTTTTCCGGAGCTCTTCCACGGAAAAGACAGGTAGCAGGTCGTGTCCCGGTGAAACAAGGTTCTGAATGGACTGAACCAATTCTGTTGCTCTAGACTCTGTAGCTGCACCCCAGTGGTCATGAGAATCAAGAACAGCCTTCACAATGTCGCCATCAAGAGATGGGGAACAACGGGATTGAGTTGCACCTCGTTTTGTCCTCTTCATCTGGTGACACTGGACTTTTAAACGGAAGACATCCTGAACTCCATGTTCTCCAAATCCATCAGATTCGGCAAGCAGATTGCTGTAAGACTCTGAGACTAGTCTATTTCCAATAGTCTTAGCAAACGGGTCCCTGCTGAGAGCGTCAGCCACTTTGTTCTTGGTTCCTGCAATGTGCTTCAGACTGAATGCGTATGGAGCAAGCTTTGCAACCCATCGCTGTTCGCAGGCGTCGAGTTTGGGCTTAGTCATTATGTATGTGAGTGGATTGTTGTCGGTCCATACTGTGAAGGAATTACCCTTCAGCCGATGGCTGAATTTGTCACACACACTCCACTTCAGCGCCAAAAACTCGAGCCGATGAGCTGGATAATTTTTCTGGGAACTGCTTAGGGTCTTACTTGCAAATGCTATGGGCCGCGCTTTACTTTCACCAGCCGGTACTTGTGACAACACTGCACCAAGCCCGTCCAAGGAAGCGTCAGTCGACAGAATCATGGGACGTGAGAAGTAAGGATGTGCAAGGACCACACAGTCCAGCAAACTCTCTTTAAGACTGACAAGGGCGACGTCACACTCTGGAGTCCAGTCATCAGGTTTGAGTTTCCTGAATGTTCCTGCCTTCCCATTTACTTTTTTCTTTCCTCTTCTCTTTTGACCAGCAGTTAGAGCAAAGAGTGGCTTGGCAATGGAAGAGCAGTTGGGGATGAAATGCTGGTAGAAAAACACCATGCCCAAAAAGGATTTGATCCTTCGCACTGAAGGTGTACATCCGTCATCTTCCATGAGATCAGACCTTGACATACTGGATATGACTTCCACCTTCGCAGGGTCCACGGCCACTCCACTTCCATCTACGATGTGACCCAGAAACTTGACGGATGATCGCAACAGGTGACATTTTTTGGGACTTAACTTCAGGTTGTGGTCTCGCAGGCGCTGGAATATGACCTCCAGTCTCTGTAGGGCCTCCTCTTCAGTCGCTGCAAATACGAGCAAGTCATCTAAATAACATAACAGGCTACTGAAATTCAGATCCCCAAATATGCACAGCATCATGCGCATGAAAGAGGCCGGACTATTGCACAGTCCTTGCGGCATCCTGTTATACTCATGCAGGCCTAGCGGTGTTGTAAAGGCCGTGTATTTTTTGTCCTCTTCAGCCATGGGGACGTTGTAGAAGCCGGACGTTAAGTCCATGGTACTGAAGTAGGTATTCCCTCCCAAGGAAGCCAAGCAATCTGACTGGTGTGGCAGGGGATGGGCGTCCTTGAGTGTTCTCGCATTTAACAAGCGGAAATCGGTGCAGATCCTCAAGTTTCCATCCTTTTTCCATACCATCACTAACGGTGAGGCATAGTCACTAACAGACTTCCGAATGATCCCTTGCTCCTCCATTTCTGTCAAGACTTGACGTAGCTTGTGGTAGTGAGCGGGGGGTACTCTCCGGTAAGGAAGGCGGAATGGCCGGTCATCGGTAAGTCGAATGCGGTGGACAAAGCCCTTCGCTTCACCACAGTCCATTTCGTGCTTGGAGAAGACATCATTGTAACATTCGAGCAACCGCACTAACTTTTCCCTTTCCTGCGTAGCTAGTCTGACAGGGCTCTATGTCAAGGTTGCCAAGGCCTACATCTCGTAGTCTCTGTTTGAGATCTGAAGGACTAATTGGTGTGTGGTGTTTGCCTGTTAGAGTTTTGTCAATTTGACAAGAGCCTTGGAGGAGTTCAAAATCTTCCACAGCTAAGCAAGGGGACACATCTGCAAGCTTACAGTTCCTTTTCAGTGTAACTGGTCTATCAGACAGGTTGGTGACCTTCATGGGGACCCACCTATCACCCCACAGAGGTGTCACAACACGGCCAATCATGATGTTACGTGGCATGGACCTGGATGAGGTCGGCTCAACCAACACAGTGCTTCCTGGTGACATGGCCGTATCATTAGGCAACTTGCCCCAGACAAGGTGTTCTTGCATCGCTAAAAGAGTTACTGACTGCTTCAGCTTTACTGTGCCAATCTTGTCTGGTAGCTCCTTACCCCTCCAACGAGATGTATTTGCCATGAGGTCCAAGAACTGTTCACACTCTGGTGATGACAAAGGACTGCAAACAAAGATAAGCCGCCAGTAATCATCACTGTTCTTCAACTGGTGCATGAGAAACTTAATCACATTTGTGCCGATGATGAGATCATCTCGCTGGCCTGGCACCACCAGAACTGGAACGATACAGCTAATCCCATACACCTTCAGTTCAACCTCATACATACACTTCGGTTTAGTGAGTTTTCCTCCACACCCAATTAAAACCACTGCCTGTGTCATCAGTCTAGGTCCTAACAAGACTTTTTCACTCAGCATCTTTCCTTCTGCTTCTTCACTGAAAGTACAGGCCATGGAACCTGAATCAAGCATTCCTTGCATCTGGAACATATTATTCACATTAACTGGAGTATAGAACAGTTCATCATATGGCTCAACTCTATGAGTGTTCTGTGCTATTATCTTCACATCAGCCGGTGCTGCACTGCACACTTTCAAATAACACTGTTCAAATTCACTGTCACTTTTGAGGGATTGATTGTCCTCACCCACACGTCCCCTCTCCCAATGCGGGTCAGTTAGTTTAAACCCTGCTGCTCTTGAGGTGGATGTGCAGCTTGATCCTCCCGTCCGGGAGTGTAGCTTGGACATTCTCTCTTTAAATGGCCAGGCTTAAAGCAAGACAAACACAGGTAGTCCCGCTTGCAGTGCACTAAAGTGGTGTGTTCCACAGACTTGCACACCTTGCAGGGTTTTCTCTGTGACTGGTCAAACGGGCGCTGTCTATACATCAGCTGATTTTTCAGAGCCAGCGCCTGGCTGTTCTGGGCGAGTGTGCGGTCAAGCAGACCAATCAGAGTCTTTAGACAATTATCATCAACCTGAGGAGTAAACTTGGCACTCACTTCGGCCTGGACAGGAGGCAACTCTGGGTAGCTATATGTAGACACCTCCTCAGACACAGGTGTTTGAATATGAGCAGTCACATGTCTTGCTGGTGCAAGACAGTTTGTTCTGGTGTTCAGCTGTTCTCTCATGTCGATCTGATAACGGTCAACGTGCTCCTGTATTTCACCAGCGGTCCATTTCTCTGGTGCTTTGAACCGCAGCACTGCAGCAAGGGAGGGATCGGGACAATATTTGACAAACATCATTGTTACCTCTCGACGAGGATCATCAATATGCCGCCCCTGCCTGCTCAAGCCCTCCTCGGCTGCATCAACAGCTTTGCTAAGGCGGATCCAGTATTCGACTGGGTTCTCTCCTGTTACAGGCACAGTGCTATAAAAGTCTGCAAGAGGCATACTGGAACATGACACACCACTAAAATGCTGTTTCAGTAAGTCAGTAATAACTTTTGGGTTCTCATGAGGCCTCAGTGATGGATTGCTACGGAGTGTTATCTTTACAATGTCTTTAGCTTTCCCCATTAATCTAGACAACATCTCCTGATGCTGCTCTTCTAGACGTATGTTCCTTTTTCTCAAGTATGTGTCCATGAGCTCTTCCCATTCATGTACTGAGAGCTGGTCGGACCCATCCCCTCTGTACACAGGAGGCTCCCTCACATCGGACTGCATGACTAATTTCACACCAGTCAGGTTAAGCGTGGAGTCAACCATTGACTGGCCTGCACCTGAGTTCTGAACTCGTGCTTGATCGCCTTCAATTGTCTGACTCTCTCCCTTTAACTGAGCTGATATAGACTGTCCTACTTGCTGGGCGATGTGTGTGATGAGGTCACTCAAAGCTGGGTCACTCCTGTCTGGGATGGTTGAAAGACAAAAAGTCGGTCTGTGGGTACGGGGTGTGTGAACAGGTAGACAGGTGGGAGTGAAAGCTGGGGAAGCTACATTGCCTGGGACATTAACTGAATGGGTGGAGCTGAGCGCTGGTGATCCCACAACACCTGGACTTGTGACTGGAGAAATAGACAGCTGCGCCCCCCTCCCAAAACCAGCAACGGGAGAGTTAAACATATGTGACCCCCTCCCAAAACCAGAAATTGGAGTGTTAAACAGCTGTGCCCCCCTACCAAAACCAGAATCAACAGTTCGAACAGCTGTCCCATTTACAACATTGGATTCCATCTTTCAAAATAGTTTGGTTGATGCCAACAAAAATTTTAAAAATATATTACTATTGATTTACATTAACAAATGGAAAGTGCTTTTTTTTCTCATCTTTCACTTGACACTTTACTTTTTTTTCTTTTTTTTTTTTTAAATGCCTTTTTAACTTTCCATTTTAGGTAAATGAAGAAAAAAAATACCAAATCCCCCTTTTTACTGGGACAAAGTCACTTCAATGTAACCCCCTTAAAGAAACCTTCATTTGTTGTTGTTCTGACGTTCAACAACCTCCGGTGACCAAACTGGTGTTGATCCACGATGTCATCCGGGTCACGGCACCAATGTAGCCGGTTCGAGTCTGCGTTGTGTATTGCTGGTGTTGCTTGGAAGACAAGGGGGACTCGGTGGTTGCCTTTAGCCGAAACAGGTGGCGTATTTATTGCTGTATGAAATACACAGGAAATAATGCGGCAGCATTAACACACGACTCTGCAGCACACCAGTCTCCTCACGGCATGTCTCAACAGCAAGTGAGCTTAAATGACCAGAAATGCTATATAAAACATTCACAAATGTCACAAAACCTATACATCACAATTACAAATACACTGAAAATTAATATACCACCGTCAAATATTATATACAATAGCAAAATAAACAATGAATTAAAACAGTACAGAAGAATAGAATAAAGTTTGGGGAGCAACAGAAACAAACCTGTATGAAATAGACAGGAAATAATGCAGCAGCATTAACACACGACTCTGCAGCACACCAGTCTAAAATGGAGGGAAAACTTCAATGAAGTGCCGCAGCCACTGTGTGTGAGTGAGAAGTGCTACCGAACAGTACACTGGCAAAACGTTTGCTAAAACACTCAAACTCTGAGCAAAACAAGTGTTCATGAACATGTTAGCAACATTAGCAGCACAAGAGTAACTTATAACCTCGTTTCACAGTTACATTCTCTTTAAAACACGAGAGAAGAGAAAAACACTCACCTCCTCACGGCATGTCTCAACAGCAAGTGAGGACGACAACGTCACTACCGGAAGAAGGTAGGACTTCAAAATAAAATGACAAATGCTCCCAAAACGAACTATTTGCTGGAAAAAAATTACAAAATAAAAGTGCCAATGAATACAATAGAGCAATTAAATAAAACGTGAGGGAATTTTGGTGGAATGCATAACATATATATTATATACCTGCTACATATATCCGCTATTCCTTGAGTCGAGCTTATGGCAATACAGCTTTGTCGAAGACCAAACTCTGATTGATGGAGCTACTTTTGAACTTTTTACTATTGCCACTTTCTGCTTTTCATCCCATAACAAACCTCTCTGGATCAGTCTTTTCCTTTTTTTGTTTTACGGCCATACACTGTAGCTCAAGTAGTAACTCAAACTATATTGTGTTCCTGTTTATTTCGAACATGCATACAATGTCAGCATGTTACATCACATTACACTTTAATTTCTCATTACATGTCTGAAAAGGAGTGGGAAGAAGCAACGTTTATTTAATCCTACCCCTTTCAACTTCATAGCAACTTCTAATACATGGATTTATTCCTTGTTCTCAATTTGTAACAGTTTAAATTGTTGTATTCTAAGTACAGCGATTCACGTATGAGAATAACTAATTTTAAATAAAGATCAAGATGCTTACAAAGTACAAGGAAGAATACTTTTGATAAACAGATTGAACCTCTTTAACTGGATCATATTAGTACATTGTTTGACTTCTTTGCTTAATCCATTCCATAATTTGATTCCACGTACTGATATGCTCAAGGTATTAAGTGTTGTACGTGCATACTAGTGTTTTAAATTAGATTTTACTCTGTTATATTTCTGTTGAAGAATTGTTGTACATTCTTGGCCAGCAGGTTATAGTTTGCTTTGTGTAGGCATTTTAGCTGTTTGCACAAGTACTAAATAATTGAATTTCAATATTTTTGATCGGATAAAGTGCTTGTATGTTCTCTATATCCAACATTAGATATTCTATTTTTTGTAACACTCTTGGTGAATGAAGTGTACTTTTGTAATTATTTCTACACGATAACTCAGATATGGTAACACTAGTGAGCAGCAAAGATTTCCTAGAGCCCTACTCCAAAGTTTATATTTTCTTAACCTTAATCACATTTCATTATTAGACTTTAAAGGATAACTTTGTATGATTATGTACCAGGAAAGATGCACTGGACAATATGGTTTAAAAAAACAAAAACAAAACATGTTTCATCCCAGAAATCAGAATTAGTTTTATTGTAACATCAAGCGCTTGCTATAGTTAGTGAATTTAACTATGAAGTTTTATATAAATCGTCATCAAAAATGTTAAACTTCTGCATTCATAATTGATTTTCACTTTGGGTCGATATCGCTGATTGAAGGACATGCATTGTGTCCCGTGTGTTGCTGTGATGATCGCTTGTAGCAGGCACAGCTCAACCATGGTTTCTGAAATCCCCCCCATGTCAGGAGAGCTGCAAATTATATGTAAATCTTCAAATAAACATGCACCAAGGTTTTTTCTTTTTTTTTTAATCCGAAGCTGGTAGAGTGGGTTTAATCTTATTCAGCCATTTTGACTGTTTCACCAACAAAGGCTGCTTTTTGTGACGTGGACTCGGGATTGTTGCAGGCATGCCTGTGGCCGTAACTAAAGTCTCATTTCACACCAAATAACATTTGCCTCTAAAAATGAAAGGCAGCATGAGTAATTAAATATAAAAACATTGTTATTAATATAGATCTTACTCTCTTTATTTTCAGTGTTATTGATCTACTTATTTCCAGGACGGAGTCAAAACTGGTGACCTGTTCTCCTGACAACCCAATAAATGTAAGTGTGCACATGTCTTTCTACAATTACAGCAGTTATAAAATTTATCAGAAGATAACCACAGTGTGTTTTGTGAAGACGCAATTTGAGTGTAGAATAATTTTGTGCTGCAGCGTTTGAGCTTTATCATGCACTGAAGTGAGGCGTAGTTGCAAAACAGTTAATGGGAACACCTATCCCCACTCTGGCTGGGCCAAATGCAGTTTTTTATGATGCATGAAATTATTTTTCTCTTGGCTTGTTCTGGTTGATTAATGTGCATATGTTTACACCTTATTACGCTCTCCCGCAGAGGTTTTAAAAGAAATGATGCGTTTGGGGAAAATATTGGGTCAAGAGCACTTTTTAAAATATCTGCATGTGTGTATAGTATGTATAATTGTATCGTTGTGATAACTTCTACATAAAACGCATTATTGTATGTCGCTTGAAAGAAACACAAAGTGACGCTTTTTTTTTTTTTTTTTTTATCCACTCACACAATAACTAGGAAATACCTGGAACATGTCCTGTCCCTCAGACTGGTTTCAATTTGGGTGGAGACAAACAGAATGGAGTAAGCACTGGGGGTGACCTGGAACAGGAGACTGTTCGATGTCATAAATCACAGCCAGAGCTCATGTCTGAGCACCCTTGGAGGGATGCTGAAAACGCAGCTGAAGTAGCATATTGTACGGGAAAGGAGGTGTGGTCAGGGGATGCCAGCCTCCAGCACACAAGTGTCCTGGGCCTAGTTGATGGATGTGTCATAAAGCCAGAGGGGAAAGCTAACGAGATCCAAGGTGTTGTGGCTCATTGCTACAGGGGGAGACCTGGCTCTGGTGGGAGCTCATTAGGCAACATGTACCACCTTCAGCATTCAGGGAGCAATAGGGCCACGTCATCCCCCCGACAGGCCAGCACTTCTCAGCTCAAAGAACATGCTCTTGGCAATCAGGGAGCCTGCCCTCCACCTGAGGAAACTATCTTAGAGGGACAGCCTGGCTGTAGAGACATGACTGGTCTTGCATGTTGGAAGGATTCTGCAAAAAAGTCTGTGGGATCTGCGGTTCAAGGCTCACGACTGAGCGGTTTGGTCAACAAAGTGAGTTGCATTGTCCAAGATGCTCGGCATTTCCTTTGGAGCTCCTCCATGGTACTGCGCCCGTTTGAAGAAAAAGGACAAAAGCCATTTGTGGCCTACTGGTCGAATCATCTAATTTCTCTTGCCAGGAAAATCAAGGTCATGTCTGTCATTGACAGCCAAGTCTTCTCTCTGGTTAGAGACAGTTATGTCTTTTCACGTTTTAAGGGTAGTCACATTTATTCAATGATCAAATATGTTCCACTGATGCAGAACATCCAGATGGACATCATGGGACATCTTTGTGGCAGTGAAACTACTGTGATTATTCATGACTACAATCGTCAAACCCCCCTACAACTCCCAGTCCTGTCCAAGACAGATATTATTAAAGCCAAGAGCATTCCAGATAGCCTTCATGAACTTACACAAAATGGCTTGGAAACAAATATGACAACTGAAAATCTGCATTTACTCGCAGAGGACATGGATGTCTGTTTAACACATGAGGAGGCAAGTACTGAGATTACTCATGCACCCACAGATTTAGATCAAGCATTTGAGAGCTCTGTAAGTGGTCCAGAGCGTGAGGTCCAAAGATTTTTTCTAATGTCGATCAAATATCCAGAGCCTCTTGTTAACCTACAAAATTTCTCATTAAGAGACCTGAGAACATCTATACAGTTAGTCCTATCAAACACACTGCTGGATTCTCATAAAATTGTGGCGCTCTTTTGGCTTAATGCAGCAAAATGCAGCCAGCCTGAACCCTGTCCTGCTCTCCTGGTCCTCTCGGAGGTGGGTCTTTATACATTGACTGCAGAATCTGGGCTGCTGGTGGCGTTTCATCAGCTCCCCTTCATGCAGCTGAAGGAGTTGCAGGTGAGCCTTGCAGGCTACGGTTTGCGTTTGATGGGAACGACCGAGGAAAGCATCTTGGGTGTGTACACTCACAGCCAGCTACTTACCAAAGAGTTGTGCTCCGCCATACTAGGCGTCATATATCCTGGAGACAGCAGAGTCTCTCAGCACCCTGTATTTAATGGAGACTGGAGGCCATTTGGGACTGGATTGTCATTTGACACACAGGCTTGCGTACCTGACCTTCTGCTGGATGCCGATTTGCGAGTATGCTGGCAATTTCAGAAGAGTCTTGCAGATCTTCTTTATCTTCTACATTGCAACATGGAAGAAGAACTGGTCATCATCCTTGGAGAGGTGCAGCTCTTAATGTACACAAGCGTGAAGGTTCAAATTAGTCCCAGTAGTGACACTGAAGTTTTGGCCCAGCTTTTACTCACTGATACCCACCTAGGTGTGGTGCAGGAGGATGTTGTCTTTCACCCACCTCCACATTCTGTCTCTGTACGGCCCTGCCATCCCCAGTTCCGCAACTTGAGCCTTCGTCAGCGCTCCGATGTACGCTGTATGCTGGTACATGATGAAGATGAGTGCGGAGCTGTTGGACTGGATCTAATCCTTTCAAACGTGAGGGCCGGAGGTCACCCTGACAGTGTGACTAAAGTGGCTTCCCATGCTTCTAATTTATCTCCACATGCAGAGATGTGGAAATTAACTTTCATTTGCTCCACTGAGGCCGCATGCCTGATTAATCATTTGTCAAGTGCCTGATGAACAACTGACAGACAGTAATGAGCTGCTCAGCTTGAAGACACACTAAGCATTAGCAAACAGTGAAAAAAAACATCTGTGGCTATGAATACTATGACCAATTTTGATGTTTGATTCTTCTCTCCATAAAATTACAATTTTATATGACGCAAGTTTAACTTGTAAAATTTTCAAATGTTGAACAATTGTTCTTTTCTATTAGTTTTAATCATTACAATTATACCTATTGTTTTTTACCAGATAATGTCATGACGATTCTGTTCCAGTTCATTTACTTTGTAAGGTTACAATGATTTCTATTTAAGGATTTTAGCCATCTTGAATAAATATTGTGATTAAGTTATGTATACAAGTATTTGTTATTGTATGTTTTATTTAAAGTTATGTTTGTGAAATGATGTAAATAAAAGATAGGTAATCCCACTGCTCTGTTACCGAAGTTTATTTACCTCTGACCGTTCAGCCTAGATTTTGGGAAGCAAATTTAGTTTCCAATTAATTTCACTCACTTGTCTTTTTTTTACCCCTCAATCACCACCACCACCGATTAGCTTCAAGGCCCTACCTTCACTATTGTATTGTGCATAATAACTTTGTAGTTGAAGTACCATTTAGACTTTCTGAGTTTAAAGTGAACTAATTATGCACTTGGCAGGTGTGCAAATGTTTACTAGCATGACTAACATTGTCCACTTAAGGAAAAAAACGGATTCTTCTCTATACTCTAAGGCAGGGATATTCTACTAAATTGTTTTAGGGCCACATTTACAGAAAACTAAGGACAGGCTTGTTCTCCCTTCAGTATTAGTCTTATTTGTATAATCCGGAAAACAAGCCTCCTCTATAGAAGACATTTGATTTACCATATTTTCCGTACCATATGGCGCATTGCCGATGAATGGTCTATTTTTTATCTTTTCATATATAAATCGCACCGGATTATAGGGCGCATTAAAGGAGTCATATAATTTTTTTCTAAAGTGACACTTCCTTATGGTCTACATCAGTGGTCCCCAACCAACGGGCCGCGGCCCAGTACCGGTCCGCGGATCGATTGGTACCGGGCCGCACAAGAAATTATATATATTAAAAAAGTTTAAAAAAAAATAAATAAATATATATCTATATATATATATATATATATATATATATATATACAGGTAAAAGCCAGTAAATTAGAATATTTTGAAAAACTTGATTTATTTCAGTAATTGCATTCAAAAGGTGTAACTTGTACATTATATTTATTCATTGCACACAGACTGATGCATTCAAATGTTTATTTCATTTAATTTTGATGATTTGAAGTGGCAACAAATGAAAATCCAAAATTCCGTGTGTCACAAAATTAGAATATTGTGTAAGGCTAATACAAAAAAGGGATTTTTAGAAATGTTGGCCAACTAAAAAGTATGAAAATGAAAATATGAGCATGTACAATACTCAATACTTGGTTGGAGCTCCTTTTGCCTCAATTACTGCGTTAATGCGGCGTGGCATGGAGTCGATGAGTTTCTGGCACTGCTCAGGTGTTATGAGAGCCCAGGTTGCTCTGATAGTGGCCTTCAACTCTTCTGCGTTTTTGGGTCTGGCATTCTGCATCTTCCTTTTCACAATACCCCACAGATTTTCTATGGGGCTAAGGTCAGGGGAGTTGGCAGGCCAATTTAGAACAGAAATACCATGGTCCGTAAACCAGGCACGGGTAGATTTTGCGCTGTGTGCAGGCGCCAAGTCCTGTTGGAACTTGAAATCTCCATCTCCATAGAGCAGGTCAGCAGCAGGAAGCATGAAGTGCTCTAAAACTTGCTGGTAGACGGCTGCGTTGACCCTGGATCTCAGGAAACAGAGTGGACCGACACCAGCTGGACTGCTGTTGAGTGGTCCAAAGTCATGTTTTCTGACGAAAGCAAATTTTGCATTTCCTTTGGAAATCGAGGTCCCAGAGTCTGGAGGAAGACAGGAGAGGCACAGGATCCACGTTGCCTGAAGTCTAGTGTAAAGTTTCCACCATCAGTGATGGTTTGGGGTGCCATGTCATCTGCTGGTGTCGGTCCTCTCTGTTTCCTGAGATCCAGGGTCAACGCAGCCGTCTACCAGCAAGTTTTAGAGCACTTCATGCTTCCTGCTGCTGACCTGCTCTATGGAGATGAAGATTTCAAGTTCCAACAGGACTTGGCGCCTGCACACAGCGCAAAATCTACCCGTGCCTGGTTTACGGACCATGGTATTTCTGTTCTAAATTGGCCCGCCAACTCCCCTGACCTTAGCCCCATAGAAAATCTGTGGGGTATTGTGAAAAGGAAGATGCAGAATGCCAGACCCAAAAACGCAGAAGAGTTGAAGGCCACTATCAGAGCAACCTGGGCTCTCATAACACCTGAGCAGTGCCAGAAACTCATCGACTCCATGCCACGCCGCATTAACGCAGTAACTGAGGCAAAAGGAGCTCCAACCAAGTATTGAGTATTGTACATGCTCATATTTTTCATTTTCATACTTTTCAGTTGGCCAACATTTCTAAAAATCCCTTTTTTGTATTAGCCTTACACAATATTCTAATTTTGTGACACACGGAATTTTGGATTTTCATTTGTTGCCACTTCAAATCATCAAAATTAAATGAAATAAACATTTGAATGCATCAGTCTGTGTGCAATGAATAAATATAATGTACAAGTTACACCTTTTGAATGCAATTACTGAAATAAATCAAGTTTTTCAAAATATTCTAATTTACTGGCTTTTACCTGTGTGTGTGTGTGTGTGTGTGTGTGTGTGTGTGTGTGTGTGTGTGTATATATATATATACTGTATATGTATGTATATATACTGTATATATATATATATATATATATATATATATATATATATATTTTTTTTTTTATTAAATCAACATAAATAACACAAGATACACTTACAATTAGTGCACCAACCCAAAAAACCTCCCTCCCCCATTTGCACTCATTCACACTCATTCGCAAAAAAGGGTTGTTTCTTTGTTATTAATATTTCTGGTTCCTACATTATATATCAATATAGATCAATACAGTCTGCAGGGATGCAGTCTGTAAGCACACATGATTGTATTTTTTTTATGACAAAAAAAAATTAAAAACATTTCTGGGACCAATTTTCAAGCGTTGACCGGTCCGCAGTCACAAAAAGGTTGGGGACCACTGGTCTACATAACATGTAATGGTGGTTCTTTGGTCAAAATGTTGCATAGATTATGTTTTACAGATAATTTTCAAGCCGTTACTGACAGTCTTTTCCGGATGGGCCGTTTTGTGGGCGGTCTTATTTACGTGGCTCACCTTCGCCAGCGTCTTCTCCCTGTCATCTTTGTAGTGTGGAGTGGAAGAAGTGTCAAAAGATGGTGTTAATAACGTAGTAGTATCTACTCACCCGGAAACACCGGAAATGTGTCCCGTGAAAAACCATCCGACCGAAACTTTAATAACTGAAGTTCCTTGGGTAAATAATGTAAACTCACTACACCGGTATGTTTTAGCGCTTTCATGGCGAGTTTACTGACAGATATAAGTAAGAACTTATACTAGAAAAGGCAACAGCGGAGGATGAATGTCCCATAACAAGAAGATAGAGGAAAAAGAAGAAGCTTATCGACTGCGGCATCTTCACAGACTACAAAGGTGGACGCGTGCAATTTTTCAGGATTTATGCAGGTACCAGAGGGTAAGAAAAGTTGCTTTTGCATAATATTGCGAAACAAAACGCCAGATAATGTCTTATCTTATACACACACAATAATAATACTCGTATGTTTAATACGCCGACAATCCATCAAGGGGTGCGGCTTCATAGCTTACCAAAGTCGTACTAAAACATTTTGATAGATTTTTGAGCGCCGTGTGTAATGTTCTATATTTCCAATGGAACATATAAAATGTTTATTTGAGTCATATAAAATCAGTGTTGGGTTAGTTACTGAAAACCAGTAACTAGTTACAGTTACTAGTTACTTTATTTCAAAAGTAACTCCCGTTACTAACTCAGTTACTTACACCAAAAAGTAATGCGTTACTGTGAAAAGTAACTAGTTACTTTTTTTTAGCCTTCATTTCAGTACTGTTATTGCACTGGAGAATAATACAATGTGTTGATCAACTTGACATGCATTTGCATCACTGAACTCTGCTAAGCAATGTGGTCTACATACAACACACAAAGACAAAGATATGTTTCAAAGGGCCAATTTATTTCAGGCCAGAACAAATGGACAAAACTATTTTAAATAGCTGCAACATAGCATACATGAGTAACAAACAGCATAATAACAACATAGCTGTAAACCTGGCTTCATCTAAGGAAGGCACACGTGACATACACAAAGCCTAACCAGGCAGATTTGAATTGTTGTTTTGGGCAGTAGACGGGATCTTTGATCCAAGACACAACTTACATTGAACTAAAATGTTCTTTTCTTTGTGCTCGACAAAAGAAAACAAGTGAGAATATCTCATACTTGCCAACCCTCCCGAATTTCAGTGCCTCTCCCCGGGACAACCATTCTCCGAAATTTCTCCCGATTTCCAGCCGGACTTAAGGCACACCCCCTCCAGGTCCGTGCGGACCTGAGTGAGGACAGCCTGTCGTCACGTCCACTTGGCCAACCAAAAAGTAACCACAGAACACTATTATCTATATAGTGTTCTGTGGTTACTTTTTGGTTGGCCAACGATTTATGTTGTATTGCGCACCCACACCCACACCCACACCCAGACACACACAGAGCGCGCCGCCGGCTTTTGTGACACAAGAAGAATCAGAAGGACGACACTGCAGCGCTCCAATAAAACACACTCAGATCTTCTGTTTCTAGCCGATACTACATAAAAAAATAACGTAAAAATAACGCAGTAACGCATCATGTAGTAACGGTAACTGAGTTACTTAATATAAAAAATAATGTGTTAGATTACTAGTTACCGCCGAAACTAACGGCTTCACTGATGAGTGTTTGGCAAGCACCGTTTTGTCCTACTAATTTCAGCGATCCCTGAACTCATAGTTTGTTTACATGTACAACTTTCTCCGATGCTGCCACAGAAAGACTTGTTTTATGCCACTCCTTTTTTCTCATTTTGTCCACCAAACGTTTTATGCAGTGCGTGAATGCGCAAAGGTGAGCTTTGTTGATTCTATTGATTTGCTGGAGTGCTTATCAGGCATATTTGGTCAATCCATGACTTCAAGCTAATCGATGCTAGCATGCTATTTAAGTTAGCTGTATGTACATATTGCATCATTATGCCTCGTGTGTAGGTATATTTGAGTTAATTTAATTTCCTTTACTTATGTCCTCTGTGTATTTAATTTATATTTGCATGTCTCATGACACATTATCTGTATGTAACATTGCCTGCATTTCTCATAGTTGTTTGCGTGCCATGTTGTTCCAGACGATAGCAAACGTTACCCAGCTTGCAAAGATTGTAATACATCCATTAGAAGAAGACCGCCTGCCGTTTCCTTAAACTTGGACACACACATCTATACCTTTGGCCATTCTGAGCCAGTAATTTCCAGAAGTTATCTCATCTGTGAGAAGCCTTTATTTTACTAATGATTTCCTATGTTGCAAAAATGTGTAGAATATAAATTAAAATACAACATTTCTGTCAACAAAGATTTGCGTCAGCCTTTGATAGTAGGCTAATATAGCTAATATAGACACATCATGTGTTGCCTTCATTATAACATTTATACAAGGCTTTTAATTTTTTGCGGCTCTAGACTGATTTGTTTTTTGTTTTTTTCGTCCAATATGGCTCTTTCAACATTTTGGGTTGCCGACCCCTGGGCTATAAGAATAACAAATTGCATAATCCTTTGAAGTCCAAATCAACCTAATTGGACTACAAAACAAAATTGCGAACAGATATAACAAACCCAACTCGGAGTTGTAATTCTGGTTTAAGCCCCACCCACTGAGTGATGTTTTGTAAAAAAAATTATGTAGCATTTTGATACCACAAATTTAATAAATCATAGGTTTTACAACAATACTAGCACATTCTACATGTAATATAAGCCTTATAAAGATGAGTTATTGTTTTAACTATGGATGAAAACATTTTCTATTTCTGTAATCCATTGTCAAACTATCGGATCGGGACTCGAAATCGGGTCAGATCTGAGAACCAAAGAAATCGAATCGGTCTCGGAGGCCAAAAATATTGATTGCTACTTGTTAGAATAATTATGTGTAAGTTATCACACAACTTTAGTTTGCTTAAAGTCCGTTGCTATAGTTATTAGCTATTGTGCTCAAGCTGTACTTTTTATATCTGTGCAAGGACAAAACTTCTTGTCTGAGAGGTGGCCTCAGCCGCAGATGTTTTCTTTGTTTTAGCCCGCTAACAGCCAAAGACTTCAAGGACCTCAACGAAGATAAGACAACAGCACGCAGACGAAGCAGAGACAAGGCGAAATCACAAGGCCCCCAGCACATTCCGTCACGTATTGTGCGTACTGGAGCTGCTTTGCATGGTATATGTGACCACTCCTTTTAGAGGCGTCCTCAGTGATGTTGACTGGGGAACTCCTGAATAAATAGAGGGACGCGGGAGCTGTACCTGAGAGCATAGGGCGAGACTGTGACTCAGTGTGCAGCTCCATGCGTTCTCCTCAGGAGCTAAATTGAACTCTGTCTCTGCATGATTCCTTGATTCTGTTTAATATATGTCATCAGTGTTTGAACCTGACAGTACTTTTTCACTGTATACATAAGTGTCTTTCCTTACTGTCAGGTAGTCAGTCAACACACGATTAACAAGAGCGCTCAAAATGTCTCCTTGCTTGACTCTATATGCAAGGTCAGTAATTGACTTTGCTTTAAAAAGGAAAACATCCAACATTCTTTTAAGTTGAGTTCAGGGACCGGGTACAATGGGAAAAGGCGCTTGCTGGACTACTACTGACAGGGTAATTGGCCGCTTTAGGTCAGCTCGCAGTTCCACATCCTATTCACAGGTGGGCTCAAACTCTCTAATTATCCCTCGTGACTTCACCTTGAGTTCCCTGGTTCGAATACTCGCAGTCATTGATAGCCTGTAACGGCATAATTTGTTTACCTCCTCCTACTGAAGCATGTGAACGTGACCCAGTCAGCTCTCTCACTGCTTAGTTGTTGATGGGCTAAATCTTTTCGAGCCAATCTTAATCTTTCTGCCTGCCTGCATTGGTCAAAGTGATTTAATGGTTTACCTTTTCTGCAGAGATGTTGAGGACTAAGACGTTTCTAAAAGGGATTATTTTGGAAAATTATTCTGGTTATTTTGAGGAAATACTTTTTTGCATTGGCTGCAGACTCATTCTTGTAGTGGAAGTGAATTTATGTGCTGAATTTCACCTCTAAAAAAAGGTTCATGCTCCTAGTCAACAGAGTTCACCTCAACTGCAGAGAGTACTAGGCATTGATGTGAGTGAGAAGATGCTTTTATTGGTCTACCGCTTATTCTCAAACTATCACATCATTTGTGTTCCTGGCAGAAATACCAAAAAGTCCCATTTGGAACATGTTTGCAGATTTTCAGCACACAAAAATATGAACAGTTTTTCTACCATGTTGTGCATTCATTTTTAAGTTTGAATAACAATGTTTCATTTTTACGTAACTTTTTCTCTTTGATACACTCCTGTTTGCTAGAAAACTACACTTCAGTGAATGTGTGGCACACTCACTGGCTGTATTGACACTGCACTGGCACTGTGATGCCGTTCTATAATGGCACCACATCTGTTGGATTAGAAAATCACTACATTAGACCTACAAATAAAATGAACAATTAGCAAATATAGTTGCTTTGGAGTTGTTTTTTTTGTTTTTTTCAAACGAATAGCGGTGCAGAAAGACATGACATGTACAACTCTGGTCATGGAGCCACATAGTAAACAGGAAATTACCCCTTTTATTTGTCACACTAAAAGATCCAAATGTTGAAAGAGCCATATTGGAACAAAATTCGCCCCAGAAAATCTGTCTGGAGCCGCAAAAAATGTAAAGCCTTATATAAGTGTTATAATGAAGGCAACACATGATGCAAATCATGCAGGCTGATGCAAATCTTCGTTGACAGAAATGTTGAAATGTAATATTATTTCTACACATTTTTACAACATTGGAAAACATTACTAAAATGGAGGCTCCTGGAAATTACTGGCTGAGAATGGCCCAAGTAAAGATGCGTGTGTTCAAGTTGAAGGAAACGGAAACTACAAATAAAATGACCTCAAATATACCTAAAATAATGATGCATTATGTACATACAGCTAGCATAAATAGCATGTTAGCATCGGTTAGCTTGCAGTCATGCTGTGACCAAATATGTCTGATTAGCACTCCACTCAAGTCAATACCATCAACAAAGCTCACCTTCGTGGATTCACGCACAGCATAAAACGTTTGGTGGACAAATAGAGACAAAGGAGTGGCAAAAAACACGTCTTTCTGTGGCAGCATCAAGGAAAGTTGTATATGTAAACAAACTACGGTGCGTTCAAGGACTTCTGAAATTAGGACAAAATGGCGCGCGCCAAATACCCTCATCAGTGAAGCATGTTTAATGTAAACAGTGGGATTTCTAACAATTAGGAATGTTTGTGTCACGTTTGTCGTACAGAAACCATATCAAAACAACAAATATATTTTTTTCCTTATCTTTTCCAATTTTCATATATTTTTGAAAAAGCTCCAGGGAGCCACTAGGGCGGCGCTAAAGAGCTGCCTGTGGCTCGAAAGCCGCGCGTTGCAGACCCCCGATTTAGATCAACGATGGATACTGATATCAAACACGGCATGCCACTCCGACTTCTTTTGTTACAAGCTGTCACTTGTGAGCCAAAAGAAGCACTTTCTGATTACACAGTTGATGTTTCACATTCAAATGACACAGCAGCTGTGTCGGTCACAAGTTTTTTTTCTTAAAGTGATCACCACATCTTTTTCATAATGCGTTGATACTTCGGTATTGACCCGTCACGAATGTTTCCATCTGAAATTGCATTCAATGTTTTAAACATATTGGTAATGCTAGTCATGTTTAAAAACACCTTTTTGCCGAATTATGAAACTTCTACTTTCCTCTGTTTGACTGAAATGACAAAAATACGTATTTTAATAATTTCTTTACAACTATCTTCAAAGGGATTCTATCGTTGACAAGCAGGCAGGGAGTCAGGTGAGGTGCAAAGAACTGTGGCTTACTGCAAAAAAGCTGGCAGGTGCTTGTCGCTGCCATTCTTCTACATTGAGGCAAAGGGCAGTGCGACCCTCAATTGGCGCCAAAGTGTCAGCAATAGAGTCAGCAACAAGTCAAGTGTAACCCAGAGGTGTATATATATATATATATATATATATATATATATATCAGTGACGTGCGGTCACTGGAGGCAGGTGAGGCCCCGCCTCACCTGCCATCATGGAAAGAAAAAAAATGTAAAAAGAAAAAAAAAATATTAAATCTTTATATGTATCCAGTGATTATACTATAAAGTTATTTTCCATTTAAATTCACCAGTTTTAGATTATTTTTATTCAAAATCGCTGAATTTTCACATTTGCCGTTCAAATACTGAGAAGAGACGGTGCGGTGATCAGCAGCCAGTTGAGGCACGTCACTCAATTGTGCCTCACCATGGATTGCGGACTCGGCTGACTGCTGGCCTGCTGTGCAGTGAGACCGTATTGCTATATGAATTATATTGTACATTTCCATAGTTTAGTTAGCTGAGGTATATAATGTACAGTGTATTTTGTCAACAACTGTATGTGTGTAACGTATTTCTTGTGCTGAGCAATCATAAAACTGCTGCGAAGACGCACTGTGTGAGGCTCGCGTAATCCCGCCTCCTGGTGCCGGTTATTGCACCTCCGCCGCAGACTCCACCCCCCGACGGGAGCGCCACACCAACCAAAGCCCACACCCAAACCCTCCACGTGCAAGACCGAATCCACCCAAAAAAAGTCACTTAACAAGAAGCCAAAAAGTGCAAAAACAACATTGCTCGCGCCGGAGGAGCCGTGAACGACTGCAGGGACACAACATTAGGTACACCTGCAGACTGCAGCACGGATTTCATATTTCATTCATTCACAACTCCTCCAACACGAACACCACTGTTCCCGCACTTATAAGTAAAGGTAAGACCATAATAACGTTTTTTTTTTATTAAATGTGCTTTTTTGTGTGCTACAGTTTGTATGTGTAAAGTTAAAGTTAAGTTAAAGTACCAATGATTGTCACACACACACACTAGGTGTGGTGAAATTTGTCCTCTGCATTTGACCCATCCCCTTGCTCACCCCCTGGGATGTGAGGAGAGCAGTGGGCAGCAGCGGCGCCGCGCCCGGGAATAATTGTTGGCGATTTAACCCCCAATTCCAACCCTTGATGCTGAGTGCCAAGCAGGGAAGAATGCTGGTATGAGCTTTTAAACATAACCCGTTAACTGCTGCCAATCAAATGGTGAATAAGATACTCTTTAGGGTTCATATGTTTGTAAATCTGACTGTGATGAAGTCAGTGCCTCACCAGCCATGAACCTCACCGCACGTCACATATATATATATATATATATATATATATATATATATATATATATATATATATATATATATGTATGTGTGGGAAAAAAATCACAAGACTATTTCATCTCTACAGGCCTGTTTCATGAGGGGGGTTCCCTCAATCATCAGGAGATTTTAATGGGAACATTCACATACCATGGTTTATATAGGGCACAGAGTGGGTGGGTACAGGCTGGCGTAGGGGCGTGGTGATTGGCTCATGTGTTACCTAGGAGGTGTTTCCGTCTGTGGCGGCATGCTGTTACAATTTCGCTGCGCTTGTTGAGGGATGACAGGTCTGGACGGTAAATAATAAACAGTTTCTCTTTCAAGCATAGGTTGCATCTTTTATTACCACTATTGTAAGGTGTGCTGGATGCAAGAATTTGCCATGTTATTGAATATTCAACATTATTGTCTTTGAGGTCCCAAATGTGTTTGCTGAGTTCTATGGTATTCCGCAGGTTTTGGTTCCTGAAAGAAGCCTTGTGATTGTTCCATCTGGTTTTGAACTCTCCCTCGGTTAATCCTACATATGTCTCGGATGTGTTAATGTCCTTGCGTGTTACCTTAGATTGGTAGACAACTGATGTTTGTAAGCACCCCCCGTTGAGAGGGCAATCAGGTTTCTTTCGACAGTTGCAGCCTTTGTTGGTTTTGGAGTCGCTCTGTCCGGGGGCCGACGGCTCATTTGCAATTGTTTTGTTGTGGTTTGAGATAATTTGTCGTATATTGTTCATACAGCTGTAGCTCAATTTAATGTTGTTCTTGTTGAATACTTTTCTTAGGGTGTTGTCTTTGAGAAAGTGTTTGTCAATCAGATTGAGGAATTTGTGTCCAATGTTAGTTGAGACGTTTTTGCTGTATGAGGGGTTGTACCAGATGATGTCGTTTCGTTTTCTGTTCTTTTTTGGTTGGTTTCCTGGCGTGGGTTCATAGGTGAGGGTGAAATTGTATCCGCTTTCATCAAGGGCTTTTTGGTACGGGGGGGTTGCTTGGTCAAATTCAGCTTTGCTAGATGACAGCATCGATAGCCTTTTATTAATTCCGGTAGGTATTCTTTTCGTGGTGGTGGGTGGGTGGTTGCTGTCATGGTGCACGTATTGGAGTGTTGTGTTGGGTTTCGTGAATGGTTGGTAGCTGTTATTTCTCAGGTTGAAAGTGACGTCAAGGAAGTTGACGGTTTGCTTGTTGGCTTCAATCGTGATCCGTAGGCCGTTCTCTTTGAAAATTTGGCATATGCGCTTCTTGGTATTCTCGCTGCTCCTTGGCGAGGCGCGACACACTGCCAGTCCGTCATCACGGTAGCCTCAATCTGAACCTTGGTATTTACCGTGATGACGGACTGGCAGTGTGTCGCGCCTCGCCAAGGAGCAGCGAGAATACCAAGAAGCGCATATGCCAAATTTTCAAAGAGAACGGCCTACGGATCACGATTGAAGCCAACAAGCAAACCGTCAACTTCCTTGACGTCACTTTCAACCTGAGAAATAACAGCTACCAACCATTCATGAAACCCAACACAACACTCCAATACGTGCACCATGACAGCAACCACCCACCCACCACCACGAAAAGAATACCTACCGGAATTAATAAAAGGCTATCGATGCTGTCATCTAGCAAAGCTGAATTTGACCAAGCAACCCCCCCGTACCAAAAAGCTCTTGATGAAAGCGGATACAATTTCACCCTCACCTATGAACCCACGCCAGGAAACCAACCAAAAAAGAACAGAAAACGAAACGACATCATCTGGTACAACCCCCCATACAGCAAAAACGTCTCAACTAACATTGGACACAAATTCCTCAATCTGATTGACAAACACTTTCCTAAAGACAACACCCTAAGAAAAGTATTCAACAAGAACAACATTAAATTGAGCTACAGCTGTATGAACAATATACGACAAATTATCTCAAACCACAACAAAGCAATTGCAAATGAGCCGTCGGCCCCCGGACAGAGCGACTGCAAAACCAATAAAGGCTGCAACTGTCGAAAGAAACCTGATTGCCCTCTCAACGGGGGGTGCTTACAAACATCAGTTGTCTACCAATCTAAGGTAACACGCAAGGACATTAACACATCCGACACATATGTAGGATTAACCGAGGGAGAGTTCAAAACCAGATGGAACAATCACAAGGCTTCTTTCAGGAACCAAAACCTGCGGAATACCACAGAACTCAGCAAACACATTTGGGACCTCAAAGACAATAATGTTGAATATTCAATAACATGGCAAATTCTTGCATCCAGCACACCTTACAATAGTGGTAATAAAAGATGCAACCTATGCTTGAAAGAGAAACTGTTTATTATTTACCGTTCAGACCTGTCATCCCTCAACAAGCGCAGCGAAATTGTAACAGCATGCCGCCACAGACGGAAACACCTCCTAGGTAACACATGAGCCAATCACCACGCCCCTACGCCAGCCTGTACCCACCCACTCTGTGCCCTATATAAACCATGGTATGTGAATGCTCCCATTAAAATCTCCTGATGATTGAGGGAACCCCCCTCATGAAACAGGCCTGTAGAGATGAAATAGTCTTGTGATTTTTTTCCCACACATACATATATTGCGCTCTACTACGGTATCGAGCACTATTTTTTGGATAACCTTATTAAGACATATATATATATATATATATATATATATATATATATATATATATATATATATATATATATACACATATATATATATATATATATATATATATATATATATACATATATATATATATATATTCCCAGCGCGATGATGTCACGTTATCGATGGGAAAATGCATTTTTAGACAATATGATTTGCCTGAACGGCTAGGAGACACTGAGAGTAACAAGCGGTAGAAAATGGATTAGAAAGGACATGTTTAAAAAAATAATATATAAAATTAATTGATAAAAAAAATGTTTTTCTCCTATTTATACAATTGTTTTGATTTGTTTTTTTTTTTTAACTTGGGATTTCCGCCGGCCGTAGCTTGGGGACCCCTGGTAAAGATGAACGATGATGTATCCAGGCTAAAAAACTGACTTTCAGTTGAAAGAAAAAGGAAAAAAAGTGATTAGACTTTTACCACAGACTAGCATGCTTTCTAGAGAAGGATGGGTGCACAAATGGCTTTCAGTTTTACAAGAACAAATAAATGTCACACTATTTTACCTAAAGTGAACAATTAGTTTTGCTGTACAGTAATCCTCTTGAGAAACCTGTAACAATGATTTAAAAAAAATCTCCCAAAAAGCATCACTATCCATGAACTTCACCACACATCACAGCAAATAATATAAAAAATATCTCTCAAAATGTTTGCTTAAAAAATCCAGACCATATTTGACTAAGTAATTGGTAGGGGTGTCAAAATCCGATATTAATATTGGCCCTATAACAGCAAAATGTGTTGAATGATATCACTTGCATCTCAAATTTCCGATCTGAGCTCCGATACAAGCGGTCTTGCAAAGTGTTTACTTGTGCAAAGCAAGACATCCAGTTAATAATAATAAGCACACAAGGTCGGACTTTTATTTTATTTTAGTTAGGTGATTCGCAAAAGGTAAACAAGGTAGGTTATAGGTTATTAGGAGCTAGCAGCTACACAACAGCTAAGCACACACTAATACACAAGCTAGACAAACGTGTGTCTTTGTCAATATAAAAAGTATCAACTAATTATAGTTGCACATTACTTACAGATACAAAGTCTCCAAGGCTGAAGCATATTAAAAAGTATCCAGTAACGAACGTGTCCGCATCATTCAACTCGCTGCTTCATTAATTATTGTGACCAATAGATGTCACCAAAACAAAAATTAACACTCCATTTTAGAAGCAAAAATCTGTCATAAGGACAGTGTTTCTCATACCCATTGCTCTCTACATAATATCATTAGATCAAAACTTTTCCAACATTCTACACTACAAAATAAAAGTATGTACTATGATTTGTACTGATATTGTATCGGATTAACTCTTGAGTCAACTTAATTCAATTTAAGTCATGTATGATTTAAAAAAAAACTTTTTGACCGGTTCAAATCTTTTAACAGCTTCAGACTTATTAATAGATAGTAAGTTTGGATTATTTTTAATATGTATGTATATATATATTTTATATATGTATATATATATATATATATATATATATATATATATATATATATATATATATATATATATATATATATATATATAAAAAACTTTTTGACCAGTTCAAATCTTTTAACAGCTTCAGACTTATTAATACATAGTAAGTTTGGATTATTTTTAATATATATATATATTCCATCCATCCATTATACTAAATATATATATATATATATATATATATATATATATATATATATATATATATATATATATATATATAATTTTTTTTTTTTTTCATTTTGGGAAAAACAGAGGAACAAGTGGTAGAAAACCGATAAATGGATGGAAGGTATCGGCACCTATTTTAGCTGAAACTGAATGTTTGTTTTCGCGTAAATAGCATTGAATACTCCATGAATTTGAAGTTATATAACCGCATAATCTGTCATCTGGCGGTAGCAATAACAACCCACCACGATCATTGTTTATTGTATTAAGTTGTTTGGTGGTATATTTTTCCATTCAAACGAACAACTATACAAAAACACTATATACTGTATAAGAACAAATAATATGGCTCTCGCATAACTAGGGGTTGAGAAGCACAACTACACCCAGAACTATTATTCTCTGAATTTCGAAGGGAGATGTTTTAGATCCATTCAGTATTTGTGGTGAATGCATTATAAAATGTCGGGATTTTAGTATATTGGAAAAATATGTGTTACAATGGGAGTCAATGGGCGACCAAAATGGGCAAAGGAGCTAAGTGTATAGTAAATGATTATCTCCTATTTAGAATAACTTTGCAAAAAGTGCCATGATGCCATTTTCAAGATAAAAAACCCCAAACTGTGTGGCCAAATTTCAGCGCTCTAACCTTTAAATGTAACCGATTTGTCGAAGATGGAAACACATGTTTTGGTCAAAAGTGACTCGATGGTTAATATCTCAAAACTCCGATATTTGAAGTGAAAAAGTTGTATCAGTACGTCCCACAAATCCTTTTGCATGAGTAGAATTGGACACAGTGTCAGTGAGAATGTGTGTTAGTGTGGATGGAAAATACAACCACCAAACATTAGTCAGTTATATTGTATTTGTATTTTTTTTCGATCCTGTCAATGGCTGACAGAGGCACAACTTACTGTTGAAGGGTAACTGCACTTTTTTTGCCTATCGTTCACAATCATTAAGAAAGACAAGAACATTTTTTGCAGTCTAGGTGGCTAGTAAGGCAGTTAATGGAATCAATCAATTCTACCTTTAAATCTCTTTAAAAATGCATTCAAAAACAATCAACAATACTTTTTAATTCATGTTCCGTAACCCGTATTATAACCAAGCTGTAGCGACATTATTACTGTAAGAGCGCACATTGAGGAACTATTCTTCTAGCATAGTGACACATCGGCATTCTACCGTATTAGCCGTAAAAGCTAAGTGCGGTAAGAGATAAACTAGCTTCTACGTCAATTTGTAATGCACAACACTGCGATACGACACCAATTTGTACTGACTGAAAAACATGGTCATATTACAGTAGCTGTAAAGTATTAGCCCACAATTAATGTTTTGTTTGTACACAGCTGAGCTATCCAGACAGTGTAGTTGTACTAACACGCATGACGATATTAAAGTACTCACTTGATGGCCAGTTGTTCGTCTGGTTCAGCTTGCAGGGTACGTTTCCTTTTTGGGTAAGCAATCCATTTATGTCAAAATAGCTTGTCTCCAAGTTCCACATTTACAGCGTCGTCATTTTCACCTCACTCTGTCGGCTTCCGTCTGCTCCAACGTCTCACCCTCTTTTTCGTGCTCGCTTCTGGAAGCAGCAGTTTAATCTCAGTATATTCAGCTTAAAAAATATAAGGTAGTGAATCCTCATTTGTCCAAAAATAGTTGTGTTCGTTGTCTGTTGTTACCAAGTCTGCCATGATTAGAAAACACACTTGTGTTTGATTCTGGGAGTAAGAACACACATTTATTGCCGGAAGACTAAAATGCACTGCTGTGGAAAAGTAAATCAATGCGTGGAAGAAATCAGTCCCAGAAATGGTTGAAATGATCAGAATACGGTAAATAGTGAACATAATACATAATGTTAGGAAAGTTTTGAACATTTCGTTGCATTAGCTCGTTGTAGTGCAGGATGAAAGAGCAACAAGGTGCAGATATAAATACCGTATTTTCCGCAATATAAGGCGCACCTAAAAACCACAAATTTTCTCAAAAGCTGACAGTGCGCCTTATAACCCGGTGCGCTTTATATATGGATAAATATTAAGATTCATTTTCATAAAGTTTCGGTCTCGCAACTTCGGTAAACAGCCGCCATCTTTTTTCCCCGTAGAAGAAGCGCGCGGTGCATGCTGGGATATGTGACGTTTCATTTCCATTTGTGTGTTTATGTAAAGACCCCAAAATGGCTCCTATTAAGTGTGTTGTCTGTCTAATTATAAATAATGCAGACGAGGCGTGTTAACTGAGTTCTCAACGTTTACTCACAGCGTGCTCATAACCACATTCTAACTGCCAGCATACAACAACGCTTCTCAGGGCTACCGCGCATGCTCGTCACTATCGTTGCATGCTGGGTAGTGTAGTTGTTATATTTGCTAGCTCATAACATCACATTAAGAGACACGCTTACGCGCTTAATTCAATACTCGCCGTCATTCCGGGTGGATTGACAAAAGACCTCCAGCCGCTAGATATTGGTGTCAACAGGGCATTCGAAGCTAGACTGCTAACTGCGTGGGAACAGTGGATGACAGAAGGCGAACACACGTGACGTTCACCAAGACAGGGAGGCAGGGAGACAGCGCCAGACGACATTTTGGATCCCACATTCGCCCAACTTTTGAATTCGGACAACGAAAGAGAATAATTCGAGGGATTTATGAATGAAGAATAACTTCAGAAAGTGAGCGTTATGTTTATTTTGTGTGTTGTGACATTAACGTTCGAGCAACATTATGTTGCTATTGCTCTGCACTATTTTGAATTTTACTATGTTTGTGATTGCACATTTGCGTACATTTTGGGAGTGAACAGAGTTGTTAGAACGCTGGTTTTTAATATATTATTAAAGTTTGACTGACCTATCTGACTGTTTTTTTTTACATTCCTTTAGCGCAGTTAGATGCGGCTTACAACACCGGGCGGCTTATAGGTGGACAAAGTTTTCAAATATGCCGTTCATTGAAGGCGCGGCTTTTAACCCAGGGCGCCTTATGGTGCGGAAAATACGGTAAATAGATTACTGTACAGATAAATATATTGCACTTTTTCATGTGCATCCATGTTTATGGATGTATGTTATATTGTCTTTATATTCAAGCGAGTTAATCCGTTTTTGGGCGGAATTGAGGTAATTATTTTGATGCGTTCAAGAGTCTTATGGCCTGAGAGAAGAAGCTGTTACAGAACCTGGAGGTTCCGCTACGGAGGCTGCGGAACCTCTTTCTAGAGTCCAGCAGTGAAAACAGTCCTTGGTGGGGGTGGGAGGAGTCTCTGCAGATTTTCTGAACCCTGGTCAGGCAGCGGCTTTTTGCGATACTACATTACTGTTACTACATTATATATAGACTTGCACTGTGTATTTGAAACGTTGCTGGAGAGTTTTGAAATAGTTTTAGAGGGCTTTGGAGGCTACAACATCCCATTAGCCGCATCTTTCAAGCGTTTTTTAATCTTTAAAATTGTAAAAAAGAAAAAAAGAAAAAAAAAAGAAAGACGTGGTTTGTTGTCGCTTATAATGATTGTGAACGATAGGCAACATTCCCAACAAAGTGCAGTTCCCCTTTAAAGGGGAACATTATCACAATTTCAGAATTTTTAAAACCATTAATAATCAGTTCCCAGTGGCTTATTATATTTTTCGAAGTTTTTTTTCAAAATTTTACCCATCACGCAATATCCCTAAAAAAAAGCTTCTAAGTGCCTGATTTTAACCACCCGTCCATTTTCCTGTGACGTCACATAGTGAAGCCAACACAAACAAACATGGCGGAAAGAACAGCAAGCTATAGCAACATTAGCTCGGATTCAAACTCGGATTTCAGCGGCTTAAGCGATTCAACAGATTCCGAATGTATTGAAACGGATGGTTGTAGTGTGGAGGCAGGTAGCGAAAACGAAATTGAAGAAGAAACTGAAGCTATTGAGCCATATCGGTTTGAACCGTATGCAAGCGAAACCGACGAAAACGACATGACAGCCAGCGACACGAGAGAAAGCGAGGACGAATTCGGCGATCGCCTTCTAACCAACGATTGGTATGTGTTTGTTTGGCATTAAAGGAAACTAACAACTATGAACTAGGTTTACAGCATATGAAATACATTTGGCAACAACATGCACTTTGAGAGTGCAGACAGCCCAATTTTCATCAATTAATATATTCTGTAGACATACCCTCATGTCAGCAGGCCAGGGAAGCTAGGGTCGATATTCTTCTCTTGATCATCTTCGGGACGGTGTGAGCCAAGACATCCAGGGGGTTTAGCTCGCTCGTCTGCGGGAACAAACTGCCGCCATTGCTTGCCGGGCTATCGAGGTCCTTTGTCCCTGAATTGCTCACACACTCCGGCAGATTCAATGGGGGTCTGGCGGCAGATTTCTTTGACTTTATCGTTGGAAATGCATTTGCTTTGAGTGTTGCAGGATATCCACACATTCTTGCCATCTCTGTCGTAGCATAGCTTTCGTCGGTAAAGTGTGCGGAACAAACGTCCAATTTCTTGCCACTTTCGCATCTTTGGGCCACTGGTGCAACTTGAATCCGTCCCTGTTCGTGTTGTTAGACCCTCCGACAACACACCGACGAGGCATGATGTCTCCAAGGTACGGAAAACAGTCGAAAAAACGGAAAATAACAGAGCTGATTTGACTCGGTGTTTGAGAAAATGGCGGATTGCTTCCCGATGCGACGTCACATTGTGACGTCATCGCTCCGAGAGCGAATATTAGAAAGGCGTTTATTTCGCCAAAATTCACCCATTTAGAGTTCGGAATTCGGTTAAAAAAATATATGGTCTTTTTTCTGCAACATCAAGGTATATATTGACGCTTACATAGGTCTGGTGATAATGTTCCCCTTTAAGGTCTGTTCACTTAAGACCATGCTGATGTTTTGGCGTTAAGCCGCCTTGGATGTTTTTCCTTGCAGGAGAAGCTCAGGTGTGTAATATGTGTCTTGTTGTTTAATTGCGGTCAGCCCATGAGAAATGAAACCTCTTATCAGGAAGTGGTCTCATTTGTAAACTTTATTCATTACTCCTGTGTCTTGTGCGCCATGCTTCATCTGAGGACCGTTAAATCACGGTGCAGCTGTCACTTTTATTGCTGCCCCGAATTTCCATGGAGACGCTGCATCATAGGGTACTCGGACTACTGATCGGTGGTCTCGTGCAGCTCCCCCGTTGTGTTTTATGCGTGTGGCTTTTTTTGCTTGATGTCCTCCTGCTACGGAATAATGGAGCACGAATGACATTTAAATTGTGCCGTGCCTGCTCAGTTTAAGGCAGCTTATGTAATAGGAGCTCTTTGTTGGATAATATCGCATGTTGTTTGCAAGAGATCATTTTGCCATATGTTGAAGTCATGCCTTTTGTCCCACTCAGGCAACATACAGAATTATGACTGCAGATGGCGAGTGGGTTGTTGTGCTGCAGCAAAATGCCACTTGATGCTCCTATACTCATGCAGTATAATGCGGCTTGTCATGACACGTATAGCCATGAAAACAAATCCGGTCCATTAATCTCATATTTTTTTATGTAAATATAGTTAAAGCGTTAAATACATAGACCATATGGACACACCTAACATGACATGCCATGCATACTTAGACTTAGACTTCCTTTTTATTGTCATTCAAATTTGAACTTTACAGCACAGATAAGAACGAAATTTCGTTACATAAGCTCATGGTAGTGCAGGATAAAAAAAAAGCAATAAGGTGCATATATAAACAAATAAATATATATAAATAATATAAAAATATATATATAAAATAAATAAATCTATATATAAATAAATAAGTAGATTGGACAATATGCTTCCTAATTTTGGATAAGCTTTAGGAAAGAATTTGGTGACCATTTCTCCATTAAACACATTGGGACGCCAGGCAGTCTCTAAGGTCCAACGTCCCTGACGACAGGCCTCTCAAAAAATGCTGTTAGTGCTGCAAAGGGTGAAAGTTGCAGTTTAATCCTATGTTTCATCATGTGGAATTCAAAATTCTCATAAATGATTCACTCAAATATGATCATTAACGTCATCTCATTATTAGTGATGGGTTCTTTTCACATTTTAATTTAAAGTTTCAAAATTGGTAGCATGGAAGGGGCTTTTGTGGTCAAAAGCCCCTCACGTGGCTACAGGGCGCCATGTTTGCTACCCACTTTGAAATAGATTTGGCTATACTCTCTCTCTATACATGGGTCCGGACTGCATTGCGTGGCTTTAGCTGGGGAGTAGTCTTTGGCGTTAAGTTGGATGTGGCACTCTTTTCTTTTTTTGTGTGTCAGTACTCTAGCTGTTTGATTGTAACGTGCATCTTAGTCATACTTGCCAACCATCCCGGATTTTCCGGGAGACTCCCGAAATTCAGCGCCTCTCCCGAAAACCTCCCGGGACAAATTTTCTCCCGAAATTCAAGATTCCCACAAAATAAACAGCGTACCTGCCCAATCACATTATAACTGTAGAATGATGGAGGGCGAGTTCTTGGTTTCTTATGTGGGTTTATTGTTAGGCAGTTTCATTAACGTCCTCCCAGCGCGGCAACAACACACAACAACAGCAGTCACGTCTACAGTAAAGCAGTTTGTCTGCCGTAAACAGCAATGTTGTGACACTCTTAAACAGGACAATGCTGCCATCTAGTGCATTTGATGAAAGCACTTTTGTGCGTGCCACACAGCAATGCATCATCAGAGAGAGTGTTCAGCATGGTTAGAAAAATAGTGACAGAGAATAGAACAAGGATGGACAATTCAACGCTTAACTCAACAATGAGTAGATGAGTGTTATGTGTTATATATATGATAAAAGAAATATATATTTATAGCTAGAATTCACTGAAAGTCAAGTATTTCTTGTATATATATATATATATATATATATATATATATATATATATATATATATATATATATACATACATATATATATATACATATACATATACATATATATATATGTATATATATGTATATATATATATATATATATATATATATATATATATATATATATATATATATATATATATATATATATATATATATATATGAAATACTTGACTTAGTGAATTCTAGCTGTAAATATACTCCTCCCCTCTTAACCACGCCCCGCCCCAACCACGCCCCAACCACCAGCAGCACGCACAATCATGTGTGCTTACGGACTGTATCTCTTGCAGACTGTATTGATATATATTGATATATAATGTAGGAACCAGAATATTAATAACAGAAAGAAATAATCCTTTTGTGTGAATGAGTGTAAATGAGTGTAAATAGGGGAGGGAGGTTTTTTTGGTTGGTGCACTAATTGTAAGTGTATCTTGTGTTTTTTATGTTGATTTAATACAAAAAAAAAAACACACAAAAAAACCCCGAAACCGATAATAAAAAAAACGATACCGAAATTTTCCGATATTACATTTTAAAGCATTTATCGGCCGATAATATCGGCAGGCCGATATTATTGGACATCTCTAATATATATATATATATATACATATATATATATATATATATATGTATATGTGTGTGTGTGTGTGTGTGTGTGT